>NW_015177043.1:477431-482381 GCF_001447785.1 Gekko japonicus | reverse complement strand
ATTCCCAAGCTGCGCGGCACGAACTTTTAAAAAGTAAACAATAAAGTTAAAATGTCGGGGCAGAAGAAGCTGCAGGAGAAGCAGACGAAGAGGCTGGGAGGAACTTCTGGTCTTGGCCCTCGCCTTGCTGAGTCAGCTGTCAATCAACAAGAAGGCGAGATGCTGCGCCCTCTGCTGGAGCAAATGCAAAAAATCAACCAAACGTTGTCTAACGTGGAAAGTGTCCTCAGCAACCAGCAGAAACAACTGACAGATACAACCAAGAAGATGGAGGAGATTGCAAAGAAATGCCTGGTATCAACGGAAGAAACGCAAAAAATTAAGAAGAAGGTCAATAAAATGGAAAAAAATCAAGCAATGCAGGATAATAAGCTATTGATGTTACAAATGGAGAAATCAAATCTGACTCTCCGATTTCAAGGTATGCAGGAGGTTGAAAAAGAAGATCTCAGAAGCATACTGGCGAATGCTTTGGCACCACTGGGTGGCAGTGAAGCGGAAAATTTAAAAGAAGAGATGGACTTGGCCTATAGAGCCTATTCCAACTTTACAAAGAAAAATAATCTACCAGCTGAGGTGGTTGTGAAATTTGCTCAACAAAGCATCAGAGATCTAATTTTGAAAGCAACATCATCAACGCCTTTGAAAATCGGAGGAGAGACCATAAGGATTTTGAAAGACGTTCCATTTGAAATTCACATGAAAAGAAAGGAATACAAAGGGTTGACCACATTCTTGCAAAATCATCAAATTAACTACAGATGGTTGATTCCAGAAGGACTTGTCTTTAAATTTAAAGACAAGAGAGAAAAGATAGACTCCATTTTCAAAGCTCAAGACTTTTTGAAGAGGCACGCCAGCAAAGAGGAAGAAGCAGAACTCGCTAAGTGGTTGGCGGTTAGCAGCGAGGAAGACAGCAGCTCGGAGGGAGAGGTCAAAGAATCGGAAGATGGGAAAGCAGCAAAAGGTCCAACTTATAACTTGAGAGATAAAAAAGGGAAGCACCCCAATGCCTGAGGTTTTGTTCGGAAAGCGCGATAAGAGGCAATACCAACCCCAAAATGACATTATTAACATATCTAATGTCTTTATTTTTTACAGGTAAAGATGGAAGAGGATCGTTTATTCACAGAAGAAGTCACAGCCTTTGTGAAATACTAACAAAAGACTAATATACTAACTTAAACATCACTCACCACTTTTCTTAATCCCGCTATATACCCTCCCTGTTTTTCTGAAATTTAAAAGCAATAAAATTCTCTCCTTTTTAGGAGAGTTAATCAAAAAAAAAATATTGTCCACTCATACCAGCAGTAGCACTTGGGAGGTCTCAGGCAGAGGTTTCACATCCCCAATTGTTCTTCTTTGGTTTTACTTCTGTAAGTCTTTGCAAATTTTTGTCTTCTTCAGACATAAAACACGTTATTCAATCTTCATGGTTAAAATTGTCCAACAAGATCGCTGTTGCCTCTGAAAAGTATGCCAATCTCAAGTGCAGATTTTTTAAAAAAAAATTGTATAGAAACTGTCATGCTGACTGGACCACACTAAGACCTTAAATTCGCTGATAAGGTAGACAGAGTCTTCCTGGAAATGGGTGTCCTTTCTAGTCTCCTGGCAAGAAACAGTGTCTGAGATGACCTCCTTTTAGGAGGTGTTAGGATTTCCTTCGGCAACTGTGGAAACACAGACATATCATAAGAACATAAGAACATAAGAGATGCCAATGTTGGATCAGGCCAAAGGCCCATCCAGTCCAACACTCTGTATCACACAGTGGCCAGAAATACCAGCGCCATCAGGAGGTCCACCAGTGGGGCCAGGACATTAGAAGCCCTCCCACTGTTGACCCCCCCAAGCACCAAGATGACAGAGCATCACTTGCCCCAGAGTCCCTATCTATACCTTGTGGCTAATAGCCACTGATGGACCTCTGCTCCATATGCTTATCTATTTCCCTTTTGAAGCCGTCCATGCTTGTAGCCGCCACCACTTCCTGTGGCAGTGAATTCCAAGTGTTAATCACTCTTTGGGTGAAGAAGTACTTCCTTTTATCCGTTCTAACCTGACTACTCAGCAATATCAGGATTGATATCCCTTAGAGTAGGGGTCTCCAGCCTTTCTAGACCCGGGAGCCACTGAGCTGCAAGCACATGACAGATGTCATGTGACAGGAAATGGCTTTTCAGGGACTTGTAACCAGTCTGGAAGAGATCCCCATTCAAGCTGAAGGCAGCAACACATGAGCTGAAGACCATTGTCGTAGAGTGTGTGTGTGTGTGTGTGAAATATCTCACTCTTATTCTGTCAGCAGTGCCTCCTCAGTGCTCTGGCTGTCAGTAGTTACAAATAAGACCTTCATAGAATAGGGAGCCCTCACTGGTGATCTTGGTAGGAAATCAGGAGTGATACTCTCCTTAGTTATATTCAGTCTTCACAAGTACATTCCTCATTATTGTTTTTCTGGTGGTCCAGGCCAGGGTAGGGCAGTCATCTGGGAAGAAGTTTGTCCTTGGAGGCAGTCAAGATCATTGACCTTTTGTTGACTCTTAACGGAAAGGGTTCCTGCCTCCCAGTTTTGAATCTTTTTGCTGTTGTGGAGAAATACCTTTTTAAGAAAAAAATTGGGGTTTAGTCTTGACAACCACCCCCCACATTTAGGTGTAAAGGTTTAAAAGTAAAAAGAAAAATTCTCTCTCTTGGTAGAAGACAAGCAGGAGGACGGAAGTCAGTTGCTCCCAAACATCACCAAGTAGCAACCTTCAAAGCTTTGGAAATACTAATGGCCGTCCTGGCTGAAGACAACACAATGGCCAGCTCACACCTTGGCCAGAAACTTGACACCTAGAAGTTGACAGAGAGACTTGAAGATGCAAGAGGAAGATTGCATCTTCCTGGACATTTTAGGAAAGGATTCTTTGATCCATAAGTGAGTGGAAAAACAGACTAAATCTCTTGGAAAGCAGATTAAATCCCTTAGGGAGAAGGATCCATTTGGCTAGTTCCGTCTGAAGGAAGGAACTCTCACACCTGGGCTCTACCTTGATGGCTGCCATTGCCATGTGTAGGATACAAAGAGCTTGCTACTTAGACAGAGACCCACCCCCCAAGGTTATGGGAAACTTAGTAAAATGTAACGTCTAAGTCAAAGAGCCTGCCATAGAATAATTTCAGCTAGGGCATGTTTGGGCTGAGGGACAGAGGATGGCATGTTTATATCTTTCCTTGCTCAATCCATTGCTGTGCAGAGAGTATTTGTGTGGACTTTTTAATTTTAATAAATTCCATACTATTTTTTAACACTGGTACCACTTAGACCTCTACTATTTGCACATGCTATTTAAACCAGGTGCCAGGGGAAGGGAGGTGGTCAGTAAATAATTAATTCCCCAGGAGTGTCCATATGTGGCAAGCCATCCCCATGGTAACTAGACCCTGAGGAGCAGCAGATGTGGCACTAGGCAGAGCCTTAAACTGGCAGTGTGGTAGAGAAGCTGAGAGTCCTGGCCCTCTTGGTAGGTAATTCCTAAAACAACCAGTCGGTGGCAGCACACTGAAAGAGAAGAGAAAGAAACATCCCTCCAAGGGTCGGGTTAGGTGGGAGAGTAGTGCATTATCAGACGGCAACTCAGGATATTTGCTGGTACCTAGTCACCTTGGAGGACCAAGTGGTTTGGTGCCTGCAGATCACTGGGGCACTTTCATCACAGCCCTTAAGAGCTGGCTTGGATCTTACCTATTGATTTGCTATGTCTTGTTTCTAGTTTGCTGCTAACCTGTCTCTAGATTAGCTGTTAGGAAAAGCCCTCTAGAAATGTGAGAATCTTCCAGGCATATGAATGTAGCTACTCTCAAGTGTAACTATTACTGCTGGTGTGTATTCAACTATCTGTGCAGACACATTGTGGTTGGTGGGCTAGAGTGAGAAGGGACAGAAATGGAATCAACCTATTTCCTCAGTGGAGGTTGTGGAAGAGGGAAAAGAAGCCATTTTCACCACCTTGTCCTTCCACGCTCCAGATCCTTCCCCCATCCGACATGGCTGTTCCTCCACACGGGTTACACAGCCCAGGGAATTATTTTTCAGGGGTTGGAGGGGGCTGCGGGAGAAGAGAGTAACGCAGAGAAACTTGGTGTTCCGTGTGCGGAGATGCACAACACTGTCTCTTACTGCAGAGCACGCACTACAGAAAGCATAATGTGTACAAGTTCCCAATTTCTCATGGTATGTCCTGGTTTGGAGATAAATGCAATCAGATCATTATGAAGGACTCAGCTTTAACCATGGTTAAAAATATAGTTATGTGGTAAACTGAGAGAGCTGGAAATGTTACTGATGCAAGATGCTTTGTGTGAACTGCCTGCATTTCCGAGTGGGCATGCTTGCTGCTGTAGGATGAGCTTGCTTGTAAACCTCTCTGAGTAGGTGCCTGTTGGCATTTGTGTCATCTTGGAATTGGATTCTTTCTCGCTGTAAAGCGCAGCTTCTCCCCCTCCCTCTAGTAGGAAGCATGTGTAGCACAGTGCCTGAGGGAATTCCATACCACCGCAGAACAGTGCTTTAGGTGATGGCAGCAGATCCTTGTCTTTCCAGGTTACAGTCTACTGATAACTTCTCAGACTGTGCCCACCACAGGATATACCTCTGCTGTTAGAATGACTCTACAGCCACAAGACTGTTGTACAGTACCTGAGTCTGTTTTTCCGAGTTCCATCATTATTACTTGCGAAACTTGGTATTTCTCATAAAATCAGGATAATGTATTTAAACAGTATGAAATGACCAGGTGAGGGGTACAAACCTGCCAGATTTTAGAACCACCTGATACAAAATTGGCTGAATTATAGCCGTTTAACAATAGTTAAACGAGGACGGCGGAAGACAGGAAGGCCTGGCGTGATCTGGTCCATGGGGTCAAGAAGAGTCGGACTGGACTGTGCGATTGAACA
>NW_015177043.1:430219-477404 GCF_001447785.1 Gekko japonicus | reverse complement strand
AGGGGGGAGTGTTTACTCTTCAACCTTCCTTACAAGTTATAAGCAGTGTTCCCTCTAAGCTGAGTTCGTCTGAGCTAGCTCATAGTTTTTTAGCCTCCAGCTGACAGATCTTTGTTTTAGCTCAGGAAGGATGGCCCCAGAGCAAACCAATTTATGCAGCAGCCAAATCACTTGCTCACAACTTTAATGCCAGTAGCTCAGAAAGTGGATTTTTTGCTCACAAGACTCCACAGCTTAGAGGGTGCATTGGTTATAAGCAGGGGTCATTTCGTAGAAAAAGAGCTAGGGGAACTCATTAGCATAACTCATTAGCATATGCCACACCCCCTGACATCAGGGGCCCGGTGGTGGACCTGCAAGGCCAGCGGGAGTGCGAGGAGGCCACGCCAAGGCCCTCCCTGGCCCCAGGCAGGCAGGGGTGGGGAGAGGCGGGGAGGAAGCAACTTACCCTCCCTCTTCTCCTGCCTCCTCCTGGCTGAATGAGGGCTGGAAGCGGGGCGGCCGGAAGCAGGGGGCGTGGCTTTGTCATGTGCCCCGCCCCCCTGCACCTCACTTGGGGGATCTGTGTTGAACTGCATTCCCCCGCGTTCCCCCCTGAAATGACCTCTGGTTATAAGTATCATCAATACATCTGATTCTCATTTTCAACATGACTCCATCTGTTGATACTTATATCCAGAGACTGAGGCCATGGACAGATAGAACATATTTTTCTGTTAACCTGAGGAAAAACCCCAGGTATGCATAAATATCTGAAATATTTTTAAAAAAATCAGCACTAGGGATAACTGCCATGATAGAAACAGTGCCTGTAGCTTTAACAAATGTACGCCCTCACAGCCATTGCCAGGCAACCCCAACTGTATTGCCAGGATTCAAGTCTTGGTTTCTGTCAATAAAAGGGCGGGCAGGGCCCTTCCAGGGCGGTTTTGGCCCAGTAGCAACCATGGTATCATGCTACCATATGATTTGCTTGACTCACCCAGGCCCGGCTGCTTGCATTCTGTTCAGCATAAGCCACCCCCTGATAGCCAGTGTGTATAGTGGTTAGGGTTTCTGTGTAGTATCTGGAAGACCTAGGTTTGAACCTAGGCCCCCACTGGTGGACCTCCTGATGGCACCTGGTATTTTTGGCCACTGTGTGACAGAGTGTTGGACTGGATGGGCCATTGGCCTGATCCAACATTGGTGTCTCTTATGTTCTTATGTTCTTAATCAACACCCTGCCATGGAAGCTCGCTGGGTGGCTTTGGGCCAGACATACAATTTCAGCCTAACCTACCTCCCAGAGTTGTTGTGAGGATACAGTGGAGGAGAGGAGAATGACATAAGCTGCTGTGGGTCCCCACTGTAGAGAAAGTCAGGGTATATAAATGAAATAAATATCAATATAGCCAAAGATGGGGGGGGGCAGTGTTCCCTCTAAGATGAGTTAGTGTGAGCTAGCTCACAGTTTTGTAGCCTCTGGCTCACACATTTTTGTCTCAGCTCAGGAAGGAGGGCTCCTAGGGAAAGGCTGCTGGGGGAGCGAAGGAGGAAGCACCGAAGACGGAGGAGATAAATGTAGGTTAGCTGGTGGGTGGGAAGAAGAGAAGGAAACAGGAAAAGAGGAGAAACTATGTCTCCCCACTTAGTCGCTTGGTGGACTTGGCTACAGAATTGGTCCTGATTCCGTGCTACCGAGTGCTGCATCTGATCTGAGGCATCACCTAGTTCCTTTCACCCCCCAGAAGTCTGGTTGCAGAGGAGGAAGAGTGATCCCAAGGAACTGATGAAATGGTTCATATTTATCAGCTCTCACGCTCTAATGGAGGAAGGGCCGGCAGGCATTGAGGAAGGGAGAATCTCCCCCCCCCCCTCAAGCTTCGTGTTGTGACATAAGAAAGAGCCTGTGAATTCAGATTAAAGAGGGAGGAGGGATTGGGGTGCCCTTTGCCAATTGATGCTGGCCGGCAAGGAACAAGATTGATGAACATTGTCCTTTTTCGGTTAGTGGTTTTCAGTCCATTGTGCCCGCCAACGAGGAGGGAACCTTAGCTGAACTCGGCATCCTCATTTTGCTGCTCTGCATGGCAACCTGCCTAGATACTTGCTTGTGGGATTTATGGTGGTCTCCGTCTCTCTCTGTCTGTTCTAGAATGAATCCGGCAATGACTGTAATAGAAATGATACCTATAGAATGGGAAAGAAGTAATCTTTGTGTGTGGAGGGAAAATGACAACTGTGTCTTTTTTTAAAAAAAAACAAGGCACAGCACTAAAGTTAGTTTCAGAGGGGAGCCATTTTGGGCTGCGGTAGAACAGCTAGCCGTGAGTCCTGTAGCACCTTAGAGACCGACAAGAATTTTGGGGTATCAGCTTTTGGGAGTCAAAGCTTTCGAAGGGAATAAAGGGAGCATTGACTCTTGAAAGTTCTACCCCGAAACTCTTGTCAGTCTCCGAGGTGCTACTGGACTCGTATCTAGCAGCCCTAAAGTTGAATCCTCTTCAGTTCTACTTGCCTTGCCCAGAGCTGGAAGCCATTCCCTGCCAAACAGGGAGATTCCCTATCATTGACCTTCAATTTTTCACACACTGAACTAAGGAACTTCGAGAAATCACCAGGACTCTGGGCAAAATTATTTTCCACGTTGTCCACTTTTTGCAAACCTGCCATTTGGAATCGACCGATCCTTTTCCTTTCTGCGGCAAACTAGAGTTTCCTGTTGAGTCCGCTCTGGCGAATGGTGGCTGTTAACCTTCTAAATGGGAATTCGTGATCCTTTCGTGGTTTCCGTTTCTGCTTTGGAGGGCAAGTGAAAGCCATAGTTGGCCAGTTTGGACGTACTGGAAAGCTGTGCTTCACAGCAAAACAGAGCAGGAGTCAGAGTACATTGTAGCGGTAGGGCAAAAGTAGGCTCACGGTTTCAACCCAGTAGCTATTTTTTCGGCCCTGACCTGGATAGCCCAGGCTAGTCTGATCTTGTCAGATCTTGGAAACTGATTAGGGTCGGCCTTGGCTAGTATTTGGTTGGGAGACCTCCAAGGAATACCAGGGCCTTCACATGGCAAACCACCTCTGAACGTCTCTTGCCTTGAAAATCCTACTGGGTTGTCATAAATAACCTGTGACTTGATAGCAAAAATAACAAAAAGTTGTGAATGTGGGACTGTTTCTTTTTGAATGCTGATGAGGCAGCAGCTGTGACACTATGAAGTGGGGGCCTCTAGAATTCCACACCCAGGGAGACAGATTGAAAATTTTGGACCATAGAGAAGTCCCAGAAAAAAAACAGTCATGTAGTGCCCTGTTGGTAGGACCAGTTGAAATATCACAACATAGTGGGCGATTTCGCACTAGAGCTGCCTCGCTGCGCAGCCGCCGTTTGCCCCGACACAAACATGTCAATTTCACACCCGAAGCTGTGGGGCTGCATTTTGACTCGTGGCTTCGCCCGATTTCCTCCGCAGTTTCATGATCCTGGTTTTTGAGGATCACGAAACCGCGGAGGAAATCGGGCGAAGCCGCGGGTCAAATGCAGCCCCGCAGCCTCGGGTGTGAAATTGACAAATAGTGTCGGGGCAAACGGCGGCTGCGCCGCAAGGCAGCTCTAGTGCGAAGTCGCCCAGTGAGTACGAGCTTTCAAGTCCCCAAGAACTCTGCAGCAGTCAAGAAATTCATTACAAAAAATGGGGGAGGGGAGGGGAGAAAATGCTTCCATAGCAGGAGAAAAGACTACAGATTGCACTCTTGTTGAAATGGTGAACAGATGTTGCAAATTTTAATTAGATGACATGCTGAGTGCAAAACCATCTTCAAGACACATCCAGGACAGAGAAGCAAAAAAATAAAATAAAAAAATCCCCCTTCCCTTTTTTTATTGTACTGAACTCCTAGCCTGAGGAAGAGTTCTGAGTAATGTTGAAAGCTCATGCATGCTGGTTTCGTGATCGTTTTTTTAGTCCTAATAAAACGTGTTACTCTGCTGTTGTTTTTGGCATCCAGTGATGGGAACTGTGTTTATTTAAAGCATTTCTTTGCCGCCTTTCCTCCGAAATAGGGTCCCCAAAGTGGCGAAATCCAAACATTTGAGACGTTAAAACAGAATTTAAAACGACGTGTCTGTGTATAATGTATAAAGTGTTTAGCCCTGACCTGAATGGCCCAGGTTAGCCCGATCTCGTCTGATCTCGGAAGCTAAATAGGGTCAGCCCTGGTTGGTATTTGGATGGGAGACCAGCAAGGAAGTCCAGAGTTGCTACACAGAGGTAGGCAATGGCAGACCGCCTCTGAACATCTCTTGCCTTGAAAACCCTATGGGGGTCACCATAAGTTGGCTGCAACTTGACGGCACTTTCCACCACCATGTAAAACGTTTTAACAGTCAAATATAGAAACGTACTTAGCAACACAACCAGGAAGGAGGGCCAGTAACAGTAGGTGGAGGAGTGCCAATCAAAACAAGAAAGTCTTCACCTGTTGGTGGAAGATAATGACAGAGGGAGACAATTGCATCTCCCTGGGGAGGATGTTCCAAAGTTTTAGCACTATAACCAAGAAG
This sequence comes from Gekko japonicus, assembly GCF_001447785.1. Classification (NCBI taxonomy): domain Eukaryota; kingdom Metazoa; phylum Chordata; class Lepidosauria; order Squamata; family Gekkonidae; genus Gekko; species Gekko japonicus. The sequence goes on along the minus strand of NW_015177043.1, from coordinate 472,864 downwards.
GCGCTTTCTTGGGTTGCCACCTGGCTAGCCTCAGGTGGCAAGGGCACCAGAAACGGGGCCTCTGAAGTTGTATGTGGTGATTCTGGCCATTGGAGGACAGATGAAAGCCATAATTTCCTCCTGTGCCGCATACAGTACTTTGTAATCACTGCTAATTAATCCCGAACACTGGTATTTTCCACATGGGGATGGGTTTGTGCGGTTTCCCCTCTGCTGCTGCGGCTGCCAATAAAGCTTAATGGCAACGTGGCTTCCATGTGGCATTTCCCTGCCCCAGTCAGCCAGCCACGGCCATTCCCCTCCTCTCTCCAGTGGGGGAGGATTTTGTTTTTTAAAAAAGAAAATCAGCTGTTGATGTAGTATGAATTAACGGTATGTTTCCTGATTTCCCAGTTTTCATGAAAGAAAAGTAAGTATCTTGCCCATTCCATTGACGAGATTATAAGGTGAAAGGTATATCTCTGCAACTAAAGTAGCTAGAGACTTGTCTTTTTAAAAAACAAAACACATTGTTATGACGGGGCCTTTTTTTTTTTTTTGAAAAAGAGGTACGGGAACTTCTCAAGAGGGAAATGAAGTTTTCAATCTGTATACTGAAAACGTATGAACTGTAAATTTTGTCGAAAAGGTTCTGGAACTCCATTCCGGCGTGGTCCCCCAGAAAAAAAGCCCTGGTTATAATCAGTGCTCCCTCTAAGCTACGGAGTCTTGTGAGCAAAAATCCCACTTTGTGAGCTACTGGCATTAAAGTGGTGAGCGAGCGATTTGGCTACTGCATCAGTTAGTTTGCTCGGGAGCCATCCTTCCTGAGCGAAGACAAAAATGTGTGAGCCGGAGGCTAAAAACCTGTGATCCAGCTCACAATGACTCAGCTTAGAAAGGAAGACTATTTATGACATATGCCCACTGCTAATTGCAGAAATAAATAAAGCCTTCAGTGTTGAGCGAGGAAATGGCTGCTGCCGAAGCCTGAGGCAGGTAAAAGGGTGCCGAGTGTGGGTGGGACTGAGAATATCCCCAACCTTCCCACCCCAGTTTTGCTGTACTCTTTCTTTTTTTCTTTCCCAAAACATCTCGACAAATCAAATTTGGGAAAGATTGCAGAAAAGATGGGGGGAAACGTGAGGTACACGGAAGCACTGCGGTACGGATGGAGATGATGACGCCCCCTTCCCAAGAGCGTTCAGGCTGGGGCAAACAACCCATGCATCAGTTAGTATTGTTATTAATGTGGATCAGAATCTCCACTGAACGCATTGTTGTGCATTACTCTTCCAAATTAACCTTGATGGCGAGAATGGCAAGGTATTTAAAATACGTTCCAGGGGTAACTGAGCACGTAGCAAATGATCATGTGTGCACCCCCAATTAAACATCCATACTTCACAACAGAACGTAACTAATTTATGACCCGGTTGCAATGCTATCCGAAGTGTAGTTACGCCCTTTAAAAGCTAAAGGTTTCCCTTGTGTGCACCTCGGCGTTTAGTTACACCCTTGTTGTTGTTGTTCAGTCGCACAGTCGAGTCCGACTCTTCGCGACCCCATGGATCATCTCCCGCCAGGCCCTCCTGTCTTCCGCCATCCTCTGAAGTTGGCTCAATTTCATGTTCGTTGCATCGATGACACTGTCTAACCATCTCATCCTTTGCCGTCCCCGTCTTCTTTGACCTTCAATCTTTCCCAGCATCAGGGTCTTCTCCAGTGAGTGCTCCCTTCTCATTTGGTGGCCAAAGTATTTGAGCTTCAGTTTCATTATCTGGCCTTCCAGGGAACAGTCAGGGTTGAATTCTTTTAGGATTGACTGATTTGATCTTTTTGCAGTCCAAGGGACTCTCAAGAGTCTTCTCCAGCACCATAGTTCAAAAGAATCTATTCTTCGGCGCTCGGCCTTCCTTATAGTCCAACTCTTGCAGCCATACATGACTACTGGGAATACCATTGCCCTGACCATGCGGACCTTTGTTGGCAGGGTGATGTCTCTACTTTTTATCATGCTGTTTAGGTTCGCCATCGCTTTCCTCCCAAGGAGCAGGCGTCTTTTAATTTCATGGCTGCAGTGCAAATATGCTCCGGATTGCACTGGCAGATGTGCCCTTTTGGAAATGATTTGGACAACAAGGCTTCTGGTTAGCTAATTAATTAATTTAAAACGTTTGTTAACTGCCTTGCTACCTTGCAGAACTCAAGGTGGCTTATAAAGTAAGCAAAACGGCGATTATTGAAAAACACCCACAGAAGACCACAGTTTTAAATGGCAACCGGCAGTTCTGCGTAGGGAATTCTTGAGCCAGAAGCTGCAGAATAAATGATAAGGGGCCCGTTCCATGGTTTTGTGGTGCTACAAATCATCAAAAAAATTATTTGAGTTAAGTTTGTGAATATTAGTAATGCCTCTGCAGCACCAATAATAAATATATAGTACCCAGCTATAGATTTTATTTTGGCAGGATTCTGGCAAATACATAATAAAACAAGTTGATGAACATTGCCTCTGCTTTTCCTTTTGTCTGTTTCCAATTGTTTTATAGCTGAAGTTTTCAAACGATGTTGTCTAGAGACTTTGTTATTCAAAAGTCACTGGGGAGGGGCTGTGGCTCACTGGGAAAGCTGCTTGGCATGCAGAAGGTCCCAGGTTCAATCCCTGGCATCTCTGGTTAAAAGGATCTGGTAGGAGGTGACGTGAAAGACCTCAGCCTAAGACCCTGGGGAGTCACTGCCAGTCTGAGTAGACAATACTGACTTTGATGGACCAAGGGTCTGATTCAGTATAAGGCAGCTTCATGTGTTCATGTGTTTCTCCCAAGACACTCTTGGGGTGTTTGCCAGTCTTGTTGCAGTATAATTGCTTGTGGATCCAGATTTCTCACCATACTAGCATGTTTTGCGATCTGATTTTTTCCCCTTGTTGCAATTTGGCCACCGGGTTTCCCTTAAAACTGTCAGGCCAATTTGGATGTTGCTGGTCAAGGAAACCACCCCCCTAAGATGGCCTTTTGAATTTGGAAACTTCCACTCAGGCAGAACATCCATGAAGTTCAGAGGTACCAAAGTTTTTGATAAAGACCAGTGAAATTTCTTGGGGGTGGGAATCAGCACAACCCGTAATTGCAACACATGGTTGGGAATAAGAGAGCAAATAATGCTGCTAGTTTGATTAGGTCATTCATGAACTGCATCTCTCAGCCACTTCCTTCTGTGGTGTCATGAAAGCCCTTTTTGCAGGGATTAGGTTTCTGAGGCCCCTTGCGTCTCTTCAGGTTGCTTGTTGGGCATTGTCGAAATCATGGTGGCCTTGTAGTGTTGTGCATGAATTCCATAATGGCAAATGACATGTCTCGTCATGAAGCACCTGACCCCAAGGTCTAAATGAAGCTGCAGGTGGTATCCTGTTGTGTAACCTAGAAGAAGGTGGCTTGCTAAACCCAAGCGTGGTCCTTTAACGGTATTCCTCTGGAGGAGCGGATTTTCCTGATTCAGTGCAAAGACGCTGGGCAAGATAGAAAACCACTGTGGTCCAGTGCTGGCTTTGGGTTTGAGAGACCCAGGTTCAAATCCCTGCCGAGCGATCAGTTAAGTCATATGATGATTGTTGTGCATGTTCCTGCTGTCCTCCTTCCTTTTCGTCTGTTTTTCCTGGGAATGAAAAGCAAGTTACAGCTTCTGAATGGTCAAGTATGACTTAAAAAGACTGAGAACCTTCTCTACTTTTTCTTTAGGGGGAAGTTCACTAAAACAGGGATTGTAAACCCTATCTTCTAGAGAACTGGAAGATAACTATCATTCTGATGACCGTGGATGGAAAGCTTGCATGTGCCAGAACAGCTATTGGGGGGTGGGGGGGTCAGTGCAGCGAATACGTATTTCTGTGTTGCATCTAATATAACTGAGAAGAAATCCTGTATGAGCACGAGATTATATTGGGGTGGAGGCCTCAAGCAGTTGTTTCCCAATGTCGCATGTTTTTTAAGCCCTACCATCACGGCTTGCCTGTTTCTGTGAACATTGCTCCCATCTTGGGTTGTGTTTCTTGGTCCCACAGTAGCTTGTGAAGGGGTGTTAAAACGTTTAGATAGAGACGGCCCCCCCAAACTTTTTCACTCTGCAGGCACCTTTGGAACTCTGATACAACATGGTGGGCGCAGCTGCAGAATGGCTGCCAAAACTTACTTTCAGTGACACAGTAAAGATCCTTGTGCTGTGGTTGGTAGCTGCTGCCGAGCAACTTCTAAAAAAAATTTGCACAGCTAATCAAATTTCCAGGGGCCAGTCAGCAGCCTTCTTGGGGAAAAGCCCCACTTGGTCCCACCCACTTTCTAAAGACACTGGTGGGCGCTCGAAAAAGTGTGGGCTGGCGCCCGGGGGTACCCTGTTTTCCCGAAAATAAGACCTACCCCAAAAATAAGCCCTAGCAGGATTTCTGTGCATTTGTGGTATAAGCCCTAGTGTGTCTTCTTGAGAAAAAATAAATATAAGACAGTGTCTTATTTTCGGGGAAACATGGTACCATATTGGGGACCCATGGTACAGAGACAGCTCCTGGCCTGTGACTGCCAGAGCCCCTGTCTGCTTCTGGATAGAACATGTTGGGTTTTTCCTTTCCAGCGGAGGAAGGGAGTGCAGCAGTGCCAAGTCCCCATTACCAGGGAGATAGCCCTGTAGATAACTGAGCCCTCAAGCAAGCGTGGCTTTAACCTCAGAGTGTAAAGAGTGAAGCGAAGGAGAGCTCTATAAAAAGAATGCTCTGTATTCCTGGCTGTTCTGACCGCCATCCCTTCTATGTCCCTGCCTGCAGGTGCTCGTCACTAACACCATACTGTACTGAAGATGTCTAACAGCAACACGACACAGGAGACACTGGAGATAATGAAAGAATCGGAAAAGAAGCTGGTTGAGGAATCTGTGAACAGAAACAAATTTGTATCCAGGTCGCCCAGCAAAGAGGAAGTTGAGAAGGACGGGGAGGAGAGCAGCACTCGGCAAGAATCGCAGGTAAACGGGCGAAGAGCCGTTGCAGGCGTCAGGCTAGTTAATCCGTCAAAACTCAGTTAACCAGAAGCAGGTCTTGGATTCAGCTCTTCAACGATTCTGAGGTCCTTCCCGCCAGCCTGCTTTGGAGACCACTGAACTAGAAAATCCCGATATTGTGCCTGAGATCTGTTATCCTCAGATTCACAAAGTCTCCTGCTCTCAACTCCGCTCGTTCACCCTTGTTGCCCCCTACAGTGCCAGCTCCCTCCTGGCACACATCTCCGTCATGCCACCTCTTCGCCTCCTGACCATGCCTTTTCCACGATGTCATCGGCCCAAAGTCCTTATCCCCCCAAGTAAAATGAAATCTAAATATTTGTAAGTGCAACTGCTTAAACACACTTTTATCCATCGTTTTACATTGGCCTTCCTGCATTCATTCATTCCTTTCACTTTGTTATCACTGTAAGCTTCATAAGACTGTAAGCTCCTTGAAGGCAGGGGACTGTCTGCATTTCTTAGGTTGATTCTCTAAAGTGTATAAATGAATACAGGTGCCTTGGCCATATATGCTGCCGTGTTCTACCTCTGAATATTTGAGCCATACCTTGAGATGCAAACCTGGTACATTTAGTACCCTGGAATGTCATTAGTTCCCCTGGAGCAAATGGCTGCTTTGGAGGGTGGACTGTATGGTATTGTTGTACTCCACTGAGGTTCCTGTCCTCCTCAGGCTCCATCCCCAAATCAGTAGTAGTTCCTCAGCATGTTTCTGGCAACACTACCCCCCCTTCCCACCGATGGCTGGGGGGACCTGGCAACCCAATCACCACTACTTACAAATCATGATCTCAAGTAGATTTTTTGGCATGGTGGTGGCTAGAGCGGGAGGCTACAACCTGGGAGAACCGGGCTTGAATCCACGCTCTCCCTGGAAGCTCATTGGGTGACCTTGAAGCCTGTCACAATCTCTCATCCTATCCTAGATCACAAGGTGGGTTGCTGTAGAGATCGGGTGGAGGAGGTGAGGACGATGTGGTCCTGTGACGTTATAGGAAAGTGGCAATCCGTGCTGAGTTTACTGCCACCTGTCCATTTGCCTTAATCACGAGACATGTTGAGAGATGGGGTTCAGATTTCTCTTGCAGTCCCTGAGGAATGTCAGCTGGGCTGATTTTGGCCATGGTGGCTTCACCAGTTGAGTTGTTCCAAAGGAGAGGGGTGGCACCATGGTTTTAAAACCCAGTTTTACATGCGTTGAAGTTCCCGGAGGAAGAGTTTAGGCTGCCCCATGTTTCCCTGGATACATTGCATTTGTTTTTTGAGTGACCGTGGGTGTTTATGGTGGTAAATTTCCTGCCATAGCACTTTCTGAGTTTTGCCCAAAATTTATGTATAAATGCAGCCTGTGAATACTTGACTTGCATGGGAAAAAAATGTATGTGGGAAGTGATGGCAACATAGCTTGGTGAGGTGAGATTGATGTAGTAATAACATACCATTCGACCTTGAGGGCTGTTGTTTCTTCAGTGTTCCGAAAGAGGCATAAGTGTGTTCAGTAGCCTTATGATTTGCCACTTGTCAGGGCAAGCTACTGAATGGCAGATAGTACCTCCTTCTCCTCCTCCCAGCCTTTCCTTACCTGCAACTTTCTCCCCTTCCTCAACCATCATATACAGGCTTGTCGTTGGGAGTAGAAAAACAGAAGCTTCTGTAGGATTATTTGGATTAATGACATTCCTTCCACAAATGGTTTTGGAGCGATAATGTTTTGGCTTCCCCCATCATGGATCCTGCATTGTGTAGAATGCTCAACCACAGTAGCTTTTCTACTCCCCTCCCCCCCCTTTTTTTTTGCAGAGGCGAACGTCAAATCATGGACATGCTAGGAAAAGAGCCAAGGTAAGAGATTCCCTTCTCCTCCTCTGTCCAATGTGATGCTTAGTTGGGGGGGGGGCTTAGGAAGGCTTGTCTGAGGCTGATCTTAATGCTGTCGTCCTTAGCATTGGGCCCTGGACACGCTCCGCCCTGTCCAAGCTCTGATGTTGACTCGAACGTGTCCCAAATGTTCACCCTCTTGTCTCCCTGCCATTAGGCAGCTTGGGCCCAGCGTTCCCGAGGTATTGCCTTTTCCACTGATCAACTGAGAGTGTCCTCCAATCCCTGGCCATAAGCCACATTCAGACCACAACAGAGCTGGAGTGGAGCAGCCACCATTCTCCCTTGCTACGGTGAAATTGTCTCTCCTTGGAAACTCACCAAAGCCTGAGTATTTTCTGGAAGCCGTGCAAGAAATTTCTTTTTTAAAAAAATTTGAACCATCTTCCCGGTAGCTGGACTTTGATCTAGTCATCACAGAGATGGCAAACCTGTTTCTGAGCTACGTCATTTAGAATGCGAGTGGAGACACACGCTAGTTGTTTATACAGAGAAGCATTCAGTCATGCATGCCCTGGCACCTGTTGTCAAGCGGTAGATCCCAGGCGCAGGCTTCATCGCTTCAGTAAGGACAGTAGTATTTTACGGTCGTAAAAGGTTGGGTCCTATTCATGTATAGTGCTTAGATGGATTTTAATGTGAATTTTAACAGTCTGACTTTTTAAAACAAGTCCTGATGTCTGTCCCAAGTCTTTGAAATACGGTGGTCCTGGAAGTGTTTTTAATTGAATAGTGATGTAATCACACTCTTTACGTTGGTTCTTTTGTATACTTTGTCCCCCTCTTACATGTGAATCTTCCTATAGACTGTTGGTAATTCCCAGAACCATGTTTCATCATGACTCTGGGTGGCAGGGTATGATACTAGATTGTGTCATGTGCCAAAAACCATCGCTTCGCCAAGCCGTCTGAAGCAGATCTTCACTCCAAGCATTTTATTATATATTTATTTTATTAATTTGATTTTTCAGACTGCCTTCCCCCATACTTGGGGCTCAGGGCGGTGTACAGCAAATAGTTTTTTAAAAAAACAGTAAAACAATTTAATAACCATTTTGGATGGTGTCTAAAACAGATTACTCACCCCAAGGGGTGGTGGTGAGAAGAAAAAGAGTCCGGGCTAATTAAAGACTGTTTTCCTCCAATGTCTCAGGTAGATCTCCCAGAATAACCAGGTTCGTCAGAGAGGCAGGTGAAGCACCAGCAGCAGAATGAAGAGTTCTTTAATTGGCAGGGAAAACTTGGCAATGCAGTTTTGCCGCTTATCAGAAGTGGCTTAACAGTTGGCAGATTACTTAATGGGTTTACTTGGCCGCAGGGAAGCCCAGTCAATTTATTTGACCTTCAAGGCACTGTGTTAGCAGAGGCTAACTGGCACAGAGGATTAGCAGGCGAGCCTTCTTGCCTCCAGGGGTGGCGGATTTGAATCCATATCAAAGGTGTTAGTGAAAGACTCCCCCCCCCCTTGCTGTCTTTACATCTGCAAATCTGTTATGCAACTGGTGCTCTCTGCTTCACTGGGTGTTAGGGCTGGACTAAATGAATTAGCATTCCTAATTATTATGAAGCCAGCTTAATTAACGCAAGTTTTGCTAGCAGCGCGGTTGCACATCAAAGCAAAGCCGCAGATTGCCCGTGTTCTTACCACTCGAGGCGTTTTGCTTTTCAGTCAAATTCGAAGCTGAAGCTAGTCAGGAGCCTGGCCGTGTGCGAAGAATCCTCTAACCCCTTTGTCGATGGGCCACTAGAGACCCAGGTAAGCCAGACGGGAATGGATCCTCTAACATGTCTTCCAGCTCAGGAGGAAGATCGCTTTCAGGGGATGGATGGTGATTCTCCCGCGTTTAAGGGCCGGAAGGGGCTGAAAGTATAGTGGTCTTCAAGGAAGTTGGTAGCCCAGCTTAAACTGCATCACAGTGACCCAGCTATATTACTGGCGGTGCAATAATACCAAACGGCTGTGTCCTAATTACTGATCTACAAGCACCACAGCCCTGTGGGCAGATTTCTGTGAGTTTGCTCTCGATAAAACACGTTCAAGTCACTAGATTATGGTCAAAAACAAAAGAACCGAGAGGGCTTTCTGAGCGAGACAAGGAGGCTTTTTCTCCTTGTGGTATGGAAACTTTGCCTGGAGCGAGAGCGTGCTGCAGAGGGCATGGGAGTCAGGATAAAGATCAGGTCCAAAGACAGCAGCGCGCCCACACCGCATCACATAACGCTCAAAGAAATCCATTCAGATTAGCAGCGCACTGCAGTCGGAGAACAGGAGCAAAGCCGCAGCTGCCAGAGAGGGGTCTGGCTTGATCCACATCGGATCGGCAATCTGACTAATGGCTGGCGGGAATGCCAAAATCAACAGGGCGCCTCCTGCCAGGTTCTCATGCCGGAAGAGGTGATAAAGTGGCAAGATAGGGGCAGCAGGAATCAGACGGAAAAGTCTGTTCGGCTCAGCCTTTGCCACAGGGCCGGACCATTCAGCCGCATGCCCCCTGCAAATCTCCTTAAGCTAAGCAGAGAATGGGTACAGCGGCATTACTGTGCCTACAAAACTGTGCTGCAGACGAGCAAGAGCTTAGCTACACGCTGCAGGGAGAGGTAGAAATCTCCCAAGGTCGCTAGTCGATCGGACCAAAAGTAAAGTTCCTTCCCAGATTCAGACGCGTTGGTCGTGTCATGCTTCTAGCCTCTGTTGATTACCAAGCACCAGCTCTGAGGTCTTCAAAGTGTGGCTTCTGTCCTGTACTTAGGATATCATACAGTTGCACATCAGTTGCCCCTCAGACAAGGAAGATGAGAAGTCTGCGAAAGACGGTCCCGAAAAAGAAGAAAAGGAGAAGAATAAAGAGAAGGCCCCCAAGAAAATGCTGTCCAGAGGTGAGACAGTCTCAGGTTCTGGAGTGCATAATGTTTTTGGGAAAGCTCAGCAGGGGCTGCTGTCCTCCATGTGTGCCAAATGCATACAGTTGTCAACCTCCAGGTGGCACCTGGATATCTGCCACTATTACAATTGGTCTCCAGATGACCAAGATCAGTTCCCCTGGAGAAAATGGCCGCTTTGGAGGGTGGACTCTGTGGCATGGTACCCTGCTGAGGTCCCTCCCTAAACCCTGCCCTCTCCCGGCTCCAACCCGCAAATCTCCAGGTGTTTCCCAATCCAGAGACGGCAACGCTACAAATGCGTCATGTGATGGATCAGTGTTCGGCTCGAGGCAGTTCATTTAAAAAAAAAAAACAATTACAATAAAATCATTAAAAATTATAGTCAACATTAAAACAATGCAGGGGCAGTAAAACAGCATAAAACAACAGTCAGCAAGCCAAGCTTGCGGGGAGGGCAGGGTATAAATGTCATAAAAAATAAAAATAAAATGATCTGCATAAAAAGAGTCAGGCTAGAAGTCAAACATAAAAACAACTAGATAGCTCAAGACGGGTAGTCGTGTTAGTCTGTCTGTTGCAGTAGAAAAGAGCAAGAGTCCAGGAGCCCCTTAAAAGGCTAACAAAATTTGTGGCAGGGTAGGAGTTTTTGTGAGTCACTGCTCACTTCTTCAGACACTCACCCGAACAGGTACTTTGTGCACTCGTAGAATAGGAAATAAAATTATAGTAGCCCTGCAATCTGACACTTTCTTATTTGAAGTAGCCCGGGGGGAGCAAATTCCACATGCCCCAATTGCTCTCTTAACGCCCCCCCTGAACTCTCACACACTCGCACTCTTCTAAGAATCACATAAGTTACTTTAGCACTATAGCATCACCATTGTGCCTTTTGCATCCTGTGTCTTCAGAAATGATCCGCAGTTCTGGGTTCAAGCAGGCTCAAGTTTTGGTGCCTTATGATAGCCATCCAGGGATCATAATCCTGAGAATAATCAAAGCATATCTAGGCTTAGTCGTTATTTATTATTTATTTATTGCTTTCAATTTATATCCCGCCTTGCCGGTGCAGCGCTGGCTCAAGGCGGCTTACACAGTTAAAACGCAATAAAACCAATAAATACAGTAAAAATTCACAGTTAAAAGACAATTACATAAGGTGCTAATATATACAGATGGCGGTAATGTACGGATGTTGGGTTTTCCCCCACCCTGCTTTGTCTGCCTTCAGTTCCACGGTGCGATGCTTGCAGGCTTGTTTTATAGACTTTATTTGTCCAGGCCTTCTGCAAAGCAAGGGAGATCCTGTCCTCTCCCTTGGAAAGGTACAGTAATTTGTACAAGGTCACATGGGAAATATAAGGCAGGGCAAGGAGCCGAATGCTTATCAGAAGTCTTTCAAACTGCTAGGGGGTACTGTCCTGAAGTTATTCCACCGTTGACTTCACTCCAAGGAGATTAACTCAGGCGGGTGGTGATGATATTGGCAGTGTATTGTTCCTCAAATCCCTGCTCTTTTGCCACTCATTCTGAATCTTTGGGTGTTCCTCTGTAAATAAGACTGTCTCCTGACTGGGGCTTTTTGTTGCCTTTGTTTTTAGATTCTAGCCAGGAATACACGGACTCCACTGGAATAGATTTGCATGAATTTTTAGTAAATACACTGAAGAAAAATCCAAGGTAGGTTGCAGCGTGGCTGCACAGCTTAATTTGCAGATGGGGGGATGTTTTCGTAAGCTCATGCAGTTGAGCGCATGCACAGCTTGACTTGCAGATGGGAAGATGTTTCCGCAAGCTTATGCAGTTGAGCGCATGCACAGTTTGATTTGCAGGTGGGGGGGGATGTTTTCGTAAGCTCATGCAGTTAAGCACACGCATTGCTTGATTTGCAGATGGGGAGATGTTTCCGCAATAATAAATAAATAAATAAGCTCATGCAGTTGAGCGCAAAGCCTGGGTGGGAGATGGAGGAGGGTAGCAGCAGCAGTTGGCATCTGGGAGCGGGTAGATACTTGTGTATAATCAGGATGGGGAGGGACAGGTTGGCAGCTATCAGTAGACATCTTAACTGGTGAGGCGAGAATGATGAAGAGCTTGAAACAAGAGTCTTCTTGAGCACACTTTCTCTAGTCTTGCTTCCCAGAAGTGCACATTGTGTGTATGTGTGTGCATATGCGTTTGTGAAAGATTTTCGGCTGGCTGTAAAATGATAATGACGATGCTGTAGGTTTAGTGGACCCCTAACTGGCCTCTCTTTTTGGTGAGTATTTGTATGTGTGTGTATGCTTGGAAGTCATGGTTGACTTCCGGCAACCCCTAGTGGGGCTTGTATGTTTCAGAGAGGTGGCGTACTACTTCCTGCCTCTGCATCCTGCGTCTGGTATTCCTTGGAGGTCTCCCTTCCAAGTACTTGCCAGGGTCGGCCCTGCTTAGCTTCCGAGTTCTGAAGAAATCGGGCTTGCCTGGGCTATCCAGGTGAGGGCCCCTCTTGGCCATGGCAAGAGTCTTACTTTCCCGGCCACAAGAAAGATTAGTCATGCTAAGTTCAGAGTCTTTGTTTGGTGTAGCCAGAGCCAGTTTGGTGTAGTGGTTAAGTGCGCAGACTCTAATCTGGGAGAACCGGGTTTGATTCCCCACTCCTCCACTTGCACCTGGCTGGATGACCTTGGGTCAGTCACAAGCTCTGGCACAGCTGTTCTTGAAAAAGAGCAGTTTCTGTCAGAGTTCTCTCAGCCCCACCTACCTCACAGGGTGTCTGTTGTGGGGAGGGGAAGGGAAAGGAGTTTGTAAGCCGCTCTGAGACACCTTTGGGTAGTGAAGGGCGGGGTATAAATCCAATCTCTTATCTTCTCTTCTCTTCTCTTGCTCTTCTCTTCTCTTGCTCTTCTCTTGCTCTTCTCTTCTTCTTCTTTGGTAGAAGATACCCAGTGGGCTGCCTAAAGCTGCTGTAGGCAAAGTTTCTTGCCCCAGGTACCAAAGAAAATGCAACCTCGAAGTGCATTGGCCTGCTGGCAAACAAAATTGCAGGGGAGACAAAGACTGGCCAGACACATTTGGAGCAAGCCAAGTCCCATTGGTGCTGCTGGCATCTCAGGGATTCTCCTTGGACTCAGCTGGAGGCTGTGCAGATCTGGAAGCTGATGACGGCCATAAGCCATGCCTGTTCCCTTCCCCTGCACCGCTGGCCTCAGCCGTGCTGCCAGCGCCTCCTTTGCTTGGGTAGAGACTTGGCCCTGGGTGCAAACGAAAATGATCTGGTCTGCCGCCCGTTGGCCACGTTTGCTTGACGCTGCCTACATGAGACTGCGAACTAAGCTTTAATCTGAAGGTCTATCTAATAGGTGGAGCAATCTTTAAAAATGTATTCATTTTGCTATACTTATTCAGCTTTTAGGTAGGGTTCCTTGGTGGGCTCCCATCCATGTTCACATTCCTAAGTTCAGCAATACTGTGGTCTTCACTGGGCTACTGAAGTATCCTTGAAGGCCGTGAGGCCTCATTGCATTGACGATCAGGGTAATCTTACCATTGTGGACTGGGGGAAAAAAGATGCATTCATGTACCGCACATAAGAACAGAAAATATAGAAAAAAATAATTGGTACGAGTTAGTCAGGAAGGAACCTTAATTGCGCTAAAATCCTTCCTATAAATAGTTTCCAAATGCTTCTCTACAAAGTGCCTCCTGCTGTCTCACGAATAAACAGTGTCAAATCTGAGTTGCCAGGCCCTGGCTAGGTTCTGCTATATTGTGTTTCTAATAATACAGGCAGGAAGAGAGCCCATCGGGATATTATGATCCCGGGAGCCATAATCACTGTGCAGAAAAGAATCCACCTGAACAACAACAAAAAAAAGGGCTTTACTTTGAACTCGCTGCATCTGTTTTGTAGCTGGGAATGCAGGGGCAGGGTGAACACCTTTATCATTAGATTATCTTGAACTTTCTGCTTAACATGGAGGAGGGTACGAATCTGCCATTCTGCAAATAAACCCACGTAGTTGTTCCTTTCCTGAATGTGTGTCCCCCTTCACCATCCCTGTTTCCTTATATTTCTTCAACAGGGATAGGATGATGCTGCTAAAATTAGAACAGGAGATCCTGGAATTTATTAATGATAACAAGTAAGTAATGTTCTGGTTTTCCAGTTTGCCTGATTTGCGGGGCTGATGGTTTGAGAAGGTTTTGTGTAATTGTGCTGCCTGACAGCAAAGCACTTCTAATCTCCAGCCATGCTTAGGAATGCCTCTCTCTGTTTCCATCCTTATATGTCCCATGGGGGCTGCCGTATACAGAGTTTATCTTGTCCCCTGTTCTCCCCCTTGTCCAGCAATGACTCTCCTGGGTTTGGGGACAGAGTTTATCTTGTCCCCTGTTTGGTGTAGTGGCTAAGTGTGCGGACTCTAATCTGGGAGAACCGGGTTTGATTCCCCACTCCTCCACTTACAGCTGCTGGATGACCTTGGGCAAGCCATAGTTCTGACCAGAGCTGTCCTTGAAAGGGCAGTTTCTGTCAGAGCTCTCTCAGCCCCACCTACCTCACAGGGTGTCTGTTGTGGGGAGGGGAAGGGAAAGGAGATTGTAAGCCTCTCTGAGACTCCGAGTGAAGGGCGGGGTATAAATCCAATCTCCTCTTCCTCTTCTTCTTCTCCTCTTCCTTGTCCACCAGTGATTCTCCTGGGTTTGGGGGCAGGGGTAGATGGTGCAGAGAATGCGTGACTGCCACCCAAACCAGCGTCCTTCTGTTTCCTCCCTTTATCTCTTTCTGAGAAACTACTAGTAAAGTTCCATCTCTAGTGCTGCTGTGGAGTGTTCCTGCATTCTCTCAGAGACAAGGAAAATTTCAGAGTGTGGATTCCATAACTCACATTGATATTTAGTAAACGTTATTGGAGGAGAGGGAACAAAGTACAGGACTGCTGTTTTCAGCGACAGTTCCGTGTTCTAGATCTGCTCTCAGAGGGAACTCCTTCCCTAAGAATCTTTAAATTGGAGTTCCAGGCGTCTGTGCTCCAAGTCGCCTGCTCCGGGCCATGGAGGTACAGCTCTTTTCGCATGTCCATCTGTTATACAAGGAGATCAGCCTTCAGTGCTATGCTTCTATAACCCTTTTTCAAAATCCAGTCTTCTCGATCCCTAATGTTTATGAACAAAAGCTTCAAAAGAAAAAGGGAATAAGTACTCAAGGGTGTGAAATTTGGGATGTAGTCCTGTGCACACTTACCCCATGAGTAAGACCTACTTGACCTAATGGGGCTTACTTCTGAATACACTTGGATAGGATTGCACTGTACAGATTTCAGAAGGTATTGGGTAGGGAAATTTTGGCAATCCTCAGACACTTTTCATGGACACCAGCTCCTGTGCCATTTCTTCAACACCTTGCCTTCCACTTCTCATAAAGTCAAGTTTGCGGCCGAACACCTAACCAAGCAAGGCTTACTTTGCTAAAAAAAAATAAAAATGAATGGATGCCACCTCTGAGGCTTAAGGGTTCCTTGCCCCCACACCAGGGCCATCGTTTCAGAGCTCATGTATAATTTCAGCAATGTTGCCATAATTTATTCTGCTCTTGGTGAACCTGCAGAGTTATGGGTAGTCGTACCCCCCAACCCCCCTCCCCCCCCCCCCCCGTTGACTGAATCTTTGATTTTGGAATTGAAACAAGTGACCCAGTTAAAATACAGTTTGTCGGAGAAAAAAGTTTTAATATTGGTGGCAGGGGTTTCCAAGGTCTGATGAAAGTGGTGTTTCAGTAAAGAAGCACCGGGGATGATTCTGGTGTAATGGGGTGCCTTTGAGCTGACATTCCTTGTCTATGAATGTGTTGTCTTTTGTCAATATAATGCATTTCAGTGTTCCTCTGAGGACTCAGTGTTGTTCAAACGGTCTGTTAAGGTAGCTTTGACTTTTCTCTATTCTCTTGTCTCTCCTACCTGCCTCCTCCGCCCTCGGTCTTTGCCGCCATTAGCAATCAGTTCAAGAAGTTTCCCCAAATGACCTCATACCACAGAATGCTTTTACATCGGGTAGCTGCCTATTTTGGCATGGACCACAACGTCGACCAAACTGGGAAAGCCGTCATTATCAACAAGACCAGTAACACAAGAATGTAAGGCAAGAATGGGTTTTAACCAGTGTTGGGTGGGTGGAAATGTGGTTTAATGCTAATACTTAGTTCTCTAGAGTGTTCCAACCATTTTGCATACATTATCAGTGGCTTGGAGTCCTGCTATGGTGCTTCCACTTGCACATTCCCTGTTGCACAAGCGAAGTCCATTCGAAGCTGTCAGTGTTTGCACTTATATCCTGAAACAGATTTGCACTTGTGCAAATGATAGCGCATGGGGAAGCGCTGCCTGTGAACCGGCCATCGGTCGTGCTGGAGTATCAGTGCGTCTGCAAAAAAACGGCTTTGGCTTGCAAACAAGTCCTCCAGCACAGTGAACAGAATGGTGTGCGAGTCAAGCAATATTCAGCAACATGCTGCTTGGAATCCAAACCTTGTTAATCGATACAGTGACTCTGCAAGAGAAGTCAGTGGGTTTTCCCCATTTTTGAGGCCTGAGAGATGGCAACTTGCCTAAGTCCACCTGATGAGTTTTGTGGTAGAGGTGAGACGCGGGCTGCAATCCTAAAGACACTTCTCTGGGAGTAACCCCCACTGAATAACATGGGGACTTAACCTCTGAGTAGATCTGCCAGGAATTGCTGCTACACTTCATCTGTTAGTGAAAGTAAATACGGTGGCACTTTTCAAGCAGTCCTTTTTCCCCGTCCAAGCTGACCCTCTTATTTCTAGGAGAAGGACCTCTTAAGAACATTTAAAACTGCTTTATACGGACTCAAATCATTGGTCTGTCTTAGCTCAGTATGGCTGTGGCTCTCCAAGGCCTCAGACAGTGATCTCTCCCAACACCTGATATTTCACACCCTTTTTAACTGGAGATGCAAGGGACTGAACCTGGAAACTTGTGCACGTGCTCTGCCACTGAAGCATGAGCCCTATAGAAACTCTGCTCCAGAAAAGACAGTAATACCTGAATTCTGAGATGCTGGCTCTTGCTGTTGTGCCTGGCCGCCCCCTCTTCATGCCCTTCCAGCTTCTCTGGACAAGGTAGTGAAGGGAGCTAGGTGCCATTAACTGCCTGGTAGGTCAGGCTTCCCTCCGCCCAGCCAAAGAACTCTTGTAGGCTTCTCACCTTCTCTGCTGAGCTGTTGATGAGGACAGGAGAATCTGGCAGTGGTTCCTGGTACTTCCTTCCTTTGTTGAATTGTTTGGCTTTCCTACCCCCCTCTAAGACAAATCTTTCCACTCTGGTCCCATGCATCAGAACCCATGAACCCAACACTGGTGCCTGTTTGGGGAGAACAATGTTGTACGATGTGGTGGTGGTGGGGGCTCTAGGCAGCTTGGAGATCAGGAAAGAAGGGGGAGCAGCAGAAAACTCAAATCTTCTGGATTGGGGGCTGTAGGAAATCAAGCAGACAAGTAAGCAAGCGCTCATGTGTGCAAAAACCAAGCAGGTCACGACAAATCATTGTGCAGACAAAGACAAGACATGACCCAGACACTGTTATAGTCCTACTGGGTTAAAGCCAGTGAGTGGCCCAGGTGGTGGAACTCATTCTGGGACCTTACGGGTGGGGTGGCACAGCACAGACCCAGAAGTCACCACTTGTAACCTGGGAGCTCCCCAGAAGCAGATTCTCTTTCTTGTCGGGGCATAATTTGTGAGTAGCCGCTGCTCCTGTCCTGGACTCCTGGTTACTGCACAGTCAGTACCTGACCCCAACATGCAGAGCAATAACTCAGCGTCCCAAGTTTCCGCCGCCCCTCCTGATGAAAGGTGTGTTTGGGTCTTCTCCACAGCCCGGAACAGAGGTTCTCTGAGCACATTAAAGACGAGAAGAGCTCTGAGTTTCCACAGAGGTTCATCCTAAAGCGAGATGACACCAGCATGGATCGGGACGATAATCAGGTGACTGAAGCAAGGGGCATAATTTGCTTGCATGCTCCTTACAGAAATGGCAGCTTTTCTCAGGCTCTCAAGAAGTTCTCTTTCTTTTGTTCTTTCAGTCCCTTGGGACTCTGTGTGCCTGTTTTTCAGTAAAGTAGTGCCTCCCCAGCCTTTTGCTTTAATCGCCTCCCCCTCCCCAGACTCTGGGGTGAGGATTGTATTTATACACAGGACCCAATGGAAACTCATGCACTATCTAGTACCCGCCAATATTCTTCTTGGCTTTATTGATGCAGATGAGGCTCAGAGCATGTGCTGTAAAGTCCACATCCTCCCAGTGCATTTGATTCCATGGGGTTCTCAAGCTTTGACTAATGTCTAATTGCTCACAAAATGTATAGGATCCTTCTGTCATAAGAACATGATAGAAGCCATGTTGGATCCAGCCAATGGCCCATCCAGTCCAACGCTCTGTGTCACACTATGGCCAAAACCCAGGGGCCATTAGGAGGTCTATCAGTGGGGCTAGAACTCAAAAAGCCCTCCCATTGTGGCCCCCAAGCACCAAGAATACAGAACATCACTGCCCCAGACATACTGTTTCATTTGTGGCTAGTAGCCACTGATGGACCTCTGCTCCATATGTTCCTCCAATCCCCTCTTGAAGCTGTCTATGCTTGTAGCTGCCACCACTTCCTGCGACAGTGAATTCCATGTGTCCCAGTGAAGATATTTCAAGAATGGAGATGAAGGAATGCATCTTGTATACTTTCTAAGATTTATGAATTAATATTTGTTTATGCCGTCTACATGCTGCTTTTCCACTTTGAGAAAAGTGCTCAAGGTGGCTTCCTTGTTGGGCCTTCCAAGAGTTGTATACAGTACGTGGAACACTCTACCCATAGACCGCACATCAGCCATGTAGTATTGCAATGCCCCACCAGTTGCTTTGGAAAAAACAGGAGAGTGTTTCAAGGACTGGGGCCACAACATGTCCCAGAAAACAATCCCAAATATATTATCACTCTCCAGAGTTATAAAATTATATGAATTGTCCTGTACCCTCATAGGAATGAGTAACAATTCTCTGTGTGGTACAGTGAGGGGAGCCCAACAAACAGTAAGAGAAGCCACACTCTTTTCCCCTGTATATTTGAAAGTACACACGAGTAGACCTGGAGCTTTTTTCTTTGATGTGTCACAGCTTGCTTTTCTATCAGCGTTTTTTCCCCTGTTGTTAAGAATACATATCATAACCCAAAGAGAAGCATTTGGAGGTGGTAGATTTAAGAAAAGACTTAGTAACTGGCCCTGCACAAGCCTTAATCTCTAAAAAGTGTCTTTAGCAGGATTTTTTTTTCAGGGTTCACAGATTAATAGGGCATTAGTTAGTTTAATCACATTAGAGAAGCTTTCATCGCTCTCTGGATCTGGGCCAATTTTAATGAACGGAGTTAAGGGCACACTAGTTCAGTCCTTTTTGGGTGATTTTGCTTTTAGTGTTTTACTCCAGTAGGGAATGAGGAAAAGAAAATGGCAGAAGGTGGCCTTCCGTCCTGATGGAACAATGTAAAGGCAGAACTAGATGCTGCAATGGGAACATGATGTTCTCAGCAGTGTGTGTCCCTTGTAATGTTAATGGCCACAATCAGTTGTTGTATGGAGTGTGCCTTTTGGAATAGTAGGGATTGATCAATTTTTTTTGTCAGCTAGCTTTGAAGGCAAAATATGCTTTTAGCAACAGTGACATCTTCATGTGGTGTTTCCTCCCATGTTAGCTCAGCAAACGCCATGTGTGCGACACTTAATCCAAGAGGGAGGAGGTGTGCCAGTGGAGTTTTGCAAAAGGGGTGTCACTCTCTAAGCATGCATAATTTACACAGTGGATCTGTGCCGTTCTTGTGTTGCATATGCTGCCTGCTCTAGGGTGTCCATAAAAAAATTGTTCACTGTACACTTTCCCCTCACTGCTGTGTTCAACGGGTGGCAAAGTTTTCACTGAGCTCTTTCTGTCCATCTAGATCAGAATCCCATTGCAGGATGGACGGAGGAGTAAATCCATAGAAGAGCGAGAAGAGGAGTACCAGAGGGTTCGAGAACGCATTTTTGCACGAGAGGTAAGCATGGGTATTTAATGAACTCGCCTGTTCTTTTTTTGGGGGGGTGTACAGTGAGTTCCATCATGAACACACAAAGCTGCCTTGTACTGAATCAGACAATTAGTCCAGTGAGGTCAGTATCATCTACTCAGACTGGTAGTGGCTCTCCAGGGTCTCCGGAACAGGCCTTTCATATCACCTACTGCCAGATTCTTTAACTGGAGATGCTGGGGATTGAACCTGGGGCCTTCTGCATGTCAAGCAGATGATGTACCACAGAGCCATAGCCCCTTCCAGATTTTTAAGGATTGCACCATTCCCCTTCATTTACATTTTGAAAACTATATATATATATATAATTCTAAATTATATGTAAGTTGTATTAGAGACCATTTTATGCAACTAATGACAGATAGTATTATAAAAGGTTAGTCCGCTGCAAGGAAGAATCCGTATGTACAGACTATATTGCTTTAATTCCTCGTAGGTATGTTATGTGAATACTGTGTTTTTAAATTAATCCTGATCCGAGTCTGGGGCCCATCTGCATTCTAAACATGGCTGCTCTGGGAGCTCTCTGGACATCTGTAAAGATGCTGAGCTCTGTTCCTTTTGCAGAGCTGCAGTTGCCAGGATACTCCGAACTGTTAGTTAAACAGTTCTTGCTCTGCTCCTTGCTTTGCTCAAATCTTAATAAGATAAATTAATATAGCCTGTATTTACTCATTCCACCTTAAAACAGATGCTGTATTTACTCAAATGCAAGGCAAGGGTCCACCATCAAAGAAACAAAAGGGAAAAAAAGGGGATTGCTTTAAATTTGCGTGCCTGTAATAAAAAATCTTTTGGGGTATAACATTTTGGGCGCAGGGGTCGTCTTACATTCAGGATCATCTTCCTTTTGAGTAAGTATGGTATATGCCCTATGTTGCTGAATATGTTTTCTAATGGAAGATGTCAGTAACGTGTCAAACATACAAAATCTAAATTTCAGATCTTGTGATGGATTGAGGGGGGATGTTAAGGGGTTAGAGAGATGCAAATAAGCTGACAGCTTTAAATGGGGCTTTCATTTTAGCGTTTCCTCAATCCCCCCCCCCCCATAAAAATTTGTATTGTAGCTCTCTCTGGATCCAGTTCTGTAACCGCTGCCTATCCCAAAATGAATTGAACTCCAAAGTGTAGCACGGTGTTTCAGAGCATGAGCTTTGAGTGGGAAAGCAGCTTTTCAGATCTTCTCTCTGATCTGAACCTGACTGGTTGACTTTAAACAAGCCAATCTTGCTCAGCTCTCCGTCTTGCCTCCATCCGCCAACTGCCAATCTATCATTTTGGGATAACAGAACTGGCCAGTGTTACAGAGTATGAATTACTGAGCTAATGTACGCAAAAGCACTTAGAGTTTGTTTGGCACTCTTCCTAAGCATCGTTACATTATGAGCAGCAAACGTAATTTATCACTTTCTGGCAAAAATCTCCAGCACTGTTCAACTGATCTTCACCCATGGGATGTCGTTTGACAGTCCGTGGTATACTGACACAGATGAAGGGATTTAATTTCACACGGGATGCTTATGGGCCTCAGAACTTGGATTCCAAGGACAGAAGTAAACATTAAGCTAAACGTTAGGACTGCCGCCCAAAATGGTAGATGTGCTTTGAGTTCTGCCCCCTCTCCATGTTATGTTGAGGCACACTAACCTGAGTTGTGATGTTCTTGGAGGGTTTTGTATATGTATTTCTTTGTTCTCCCCGATCCAAAATGTTATCAGTGGCCAATAGAGGCAAAGAAGCACCAAGAAGAGAAGACAAAATGCCTAAGCAGTGGTGGTAGTGGTGGGAGAACTTGTTACGGGGCAGCTGTTTTTGGTGGCACACCAAATACCTACCCCTTAGATGGTCCCCTAACAGTTTAGCTGCCTGGGGAGGGGCTTAGTGGTAGAGCATCTGCTTGGCATGCAGAAGGTCCCAGGTTCAACCCCTGGCATCTCCAGTAAAAAGGACCAGGCAGTAGGTGATGTGAACGACCTTTGCTGAGACCTTGGGGAACCGCTGTCCGTCTGAGTAGACAGTACCGACCTTAATCGCCAGTGGTCTGATTCAGTATAAGGCAGCTTCATGTGTGACCACAGGAAGCCAACCTTAATAGGGTACTCTAACACCTTACCTTTTGGCAGCCAGAGACAGCCACCTATCTGTCCCCAGGCTGGCCCACTGTGACCCCGGAGTGGATCAGGAAATTGTGTCCAGAAAACCAGAAGAGCACAGGGAACAAGGGGGAAGGGAAAACAGGCAGATGGGAGACCTATCAGAAGGAAGTACGCTAATTTTGGCTTAAAGCTTCTTGGAATCCCATTTCTAGGGAGAAATTAGCACTTTTCATTTATTGCTGATAATCAAGATGTGATCCTAATTTCCTCTCTCCCAGTGGGGTGGGTGAATATTAACGATTCTGGGATGCATTGTAAAGTGCCCTGTTTTGAGAAAAGGGATGTGAAAACGTCCCGTTTCTTAGAACACACACCGTGATCAGGGTATCGGGCTATGTGTATGTTTCAAATTGCAGTTTTCTAGGTCACGGGGAAGTACTCTAGCATAGGGGTCCCCAGCCTTTCCGAGCCTGTGGGCACCTTTGGAATTCTCACACAGTGGTGGGAGCAGCTACAAAAGGGCTGCCATGGTAGGTGGAGCTGTGCACACGGAGGGAGCCCAGATGCAGGGGGAGAAGAGGAATAAAAGGGAATAAAAAGCAGGAAAGAGGAATACGCTAGGGAAGAGGAATAAAAGGGGAATAAAAAACAGGAAAGAGGAATAAAATGCAGGAAAGAGGAATATGCTAGGGAAGAGGAATAAAAGGGGAATAAAACGCAGGAAAGAGGAATAAAAGCAGGAAAGAGGAATATGCTAGGGAAGAGGAATAGAAGGGGAATAAAAAGCAGGAAAGAGGAATAAAAGCAGGAAAGAGGAATATGCTAGGGAAGAGGAATAAAAGGGGAATAAAAAGCAGGAAAGAGGAATAAAAGCAGGAAAGAGGAATATGCTAGGGAAGAGGAATAAAAGGGGAATAAAACGCAGGAAAGAGGAATAAAAGCAGGAAAGAGGGAAAGCTAGGGAAGAGGAATAAAAGGGAATAAAAAGCAGGAAAGAGGAATAAGAGCAGGAAAGAGGAATACTCTAGGAAAGAGGAATAAAAGGGAATAAAAAGCAGGAAAGAGGAATAAGAGCAGGAAAGAGGAATACTCTAGGAAAGAGGAATAAAAGGGAATAAAAAGCAGGAAAGAGGAATAAGAGCAGGAAAGAGGAATACTCTAGGAAAGAGGAATAAAAGGGAATAAAAAGCAGCACTGTAGTAGCTGCTACAGCTGAAAACGTTATTTTAATCTGTACAGACAATCAGATCTCCAGTGACCAACAGGAAGCCCTGCTGGCCCAGAGCCCCATCTGGCTCCATCCACTTTCTAAAAACAGTTGGTGGGCACCATGTTGGGGCCCCCTGCTCTGGCAGGTACCCCATAACGTCTCATGAAAGATTCACTGAGCGAGGTGCAGACTCAGTGTTCAGACGCCCCTCGATTTTAGCCCGCTGGAACAATTGTCTTACAAGATCTCTTCTTTCTGTTTTTCCCCCTCCCTTTATTTCAATCCTCACGGCTGTGTTGATAGTCGGGCCAGAACGGATTCCTGAACGACAGCAGGTTAGTACGCTTTGCGCCTGCCTCTCTCTGTGTTTCAGGCTTTCTAAAAAGAGGTGTGAGGATCCTGTAACTCCATAACCATGCTTTTCTTTGATGTTAACCAACAGACTCTCCAAAGAAGGCTTTTCTTCTAGCTCTCACAAAAGGCGGCAGATCTTTAGGTACCTCTGTGTGATTCTCGCATACATTTGTCTTGCAGAGCAGGTTCGCTCCATGCATGGCTGCTTGTGGAGTCCTTGGAGTTGTCATATCTTTTTGCCACATCAGTGTTTGTTCTCTTTCCTCCCCCCCAAAAAAAATCAGACAAAACTAAAACGCTTTACCGACTCGAGAGGTCGCCATAGTTGTTGCTGATCTCCCGGCGTGTTTAACTCAGGCGGCAAGACCCCTGTCTGTTTCAGTGTAGCTTACTTCCAAGTAAGTGTGTTTAGGATTGCTGGTTTATGGCAGTTGGGGACAGGAGGGGGCTTATGGTTGCCAGCCTCCAGGTGGTAGCTGGAGATCACTCAGGATTGCAGCTTATCTCCGGGTGACAGAGATCAGTTCAGCTGGAGAAAATGGCTGTCTTGGGAGGTAGACTCTATGCTGTTGACATCCCTCCCCTCCCTAAACTGTGCCTTCCTCAGGCCCCACCCTCAAAATCTCCAGGTATTTCCCAACCCGGAGCTGGCAACCCTCATTCCCCTGGAGAAAATGGCTGCTTTGGAGGGTGGATTCTATGGCATTATATCCCGTTGAAGTCCCTCCCCTCCCCAAACCCCTCCGTCCTCATGCTCCACCCCCCAAATCTCCAGGGTTTCCCCACCCTGGAGCTGGCGACCGTAGGGGGATTAGAGAAAAGGACTACAGTGCTTCGGACCGTCTATCTGCAGCTCCTTGCCGTTTCAAGAAAAATACAGTTTCACATCTCGTGAAACAGTTCGGCTTTCTTTTAACCTCTGTCAGAGAGGTTTCATAAAATCAACCCAAGCTTAATTTTTTTATTTACTTGTGCGCATGTGCATTTTTCAAAAAATGAATTTCGTGTGGAAGGGAAGACTCAGGAAGGCGCTGTGTATCAGGAGGTAACTGAGGGAACAATCTTAAAAAATGTTTGCCGCTCCTTGAGGGAAGCTGAGCTAAGCAGAAAGGAAAGTCTTTCTCCCCACCCTGTAAGGCTGCAGATGTGAATTACGATGATGGTTTTTCGATGGGCTGGATTTAAAAAAAACAACTCATCTCATTTTGACCTTCAGAGGCACCCTCAAGCCATGAGCTGGAATGCAGGTATCGCTGCCTTGGATGTCCTCAGTGAGAAGGAACGGCGGGCCCATCTCTCAAAACAGCCTCAAACAGAGACGTCGTATTCTTTGCTCTCAAAATGGAGGCACCTTTCCATTCCTGTTTCACAAAGCTTAACAGTCCCTCAGGGTTAAAATGTCCTGACCTGCATTGCTCCCCTGACCCCAAGACTCTTGGCCCTTGGTGTGGCAGGCGTCAGGTTTGTGTGGGCGGCACTAGACAATTTCAGCAGAGGAGCTTACACCGCAGGACATCCACTCAGAGAGGCACTTCTGTCACTGAGCTTGTGGGCTACAGGACATGTGAGGTCTGAGCAGGAAGCTGTGGAGGATCCAACCAAACCAGGTTTCAGACTGCATTGCTGCTGCTCACCTTAGGGCTTGAACAGGAGAACACCCTGGGAGACTGTGCCTCACGGGCAACGCTCCCTCTAAGCTGTGGAGTCTTGTGAGCAAAAATTCTACTTTGTGAGCTACTGGCATTAAAGTTGTGAGCGAGTGAGTCAGCTGTCATGACGAAGCCAAGTTCATCTGCTCAAAAGGGGTTAAACCTCTTGATTAGGGTCAAAGGGTGCAGTCTGTGGGAAAAGTCAACCCCCCCTTGAAATGAACGGGAGAGCACCACTAGCCAGCTTCGGTTTCAGTGGGGCTTACCAAAAGAGAAATTTCCATTTTGTGGCCAAAGTATGTTCAGAGTTTAAGTCTAAAAAATAGGATTCTACCATCTGCACATCTCCCGCTTTAATCCCTTCGCTTAGGATCCGATTCACTCGGGGTTTGCTTTTTTGCAAGCCGTTGTCCAGCTCCTGGCATAAGAGGAGAAGGTGCAGAAATCTGAAAAGTCTAACATAGGTCGGCCTCTTCTCTTCCCTTTTATGGGGAGGCGTAACTCCTTAAGATCCTGAGAACAGGCTGTCACCTTCATTTTTGCCAATCACCAAGTTTTCTCGAGGAGGGGAAAGTAAAAGGGAAAAGGACAAGGAGAGAAGAGAATGAGGAGGGAGGAAAGGGCGGTGAGGAAAGAGGCAAAGAAAGTAATTTTATCAGCCATTTCTATAATTTGTCATGACCAATACCCATTCACTTTTGATGACAAATACTCAGTGTAGGTGAGGATGCCCTAACTATATGTTGTGTAATGTCTCTGTTAAGAATTCAGATTCTTCCCCCCCTTTTTTTTGAATGAGTGCCAAAGTAGCAGGTTTTCAACAAAATATTCCCCCTTATAAACTGTCGGTCTCTATGCTTGTTCCTCTTACCCTTGGGGCGTCGGCTGTGCTGTATTGCAGAACGGTTATAGCAGTTCCTCCCAGAGCAGAGATCTGCACATCTGTCATTTCTCATGGAACATCCAGAGAGGATCCTGCTGTTCACACCCAACACAATCTATTCAACCTTCAGCCTGAGCATAGCGGTGTAGGCATCACACTCCCCACAGCCCCTTTCCGTCTTCCTACCTGCTTTTCAGGAGGTTCCTTCTCAAAACCTGGGCATTTTTATACCTGCAGAACAAACCCTTCCCTCTCCATTGTTTCGAACCATTCCAGTTCTTGTCTTACCACCAGGAACCAGGGAAACAAGATGTTAACCCTTAGAAGGGAAGTGCCAACTCTTCCCAGTGTGGAAAGGGGAACGCTTTGGCTGCTTTTGAAAATAAAACCTAACTTTGTTGCCTCTGGAATCTGTATCAGGCTTATGCCTCTCGTCCGTGTTTAAATGCTAAGCTTCACTGATTTCTGCAGTCAATTAAAAAAAATGAATACCGGTCTTCCAGTGTAATATGAAGGGGTTAACAAGAGAGGAATCTTGGGATGAATAAGAAGCTGCCCTAGTAAGAGGTTAAGAGGGGTCAATTGTGTCTCCTACTGCCTTGTATCTCTGGTTGAACATCTGGGCATACAACATCTGGGCACCTGAGGCATGTCTGCTAATGGAATCTTGTCGTAGAGTCGGTAGAATCTTGTCATCCCTTTTTGACTGTTACAAGAGGAATGTACTTGTCTAGCCACCGCTGATGCGACGGGGCTGCAAATGTGAAGGCGCCAAGTTTGAAGAGCTCTGGGGGGCTAAAAAATAAAATAAGGTTCTCCTTGCCTTGTGCTATTTTCTTGAATTTCTTGATGGCTGAGGTCTCAGAATGAGGCTAGCAAGACCAAAGTTCACGGTCATGCCAGTGGCTTGGAAGGCTCTCATCGGCTGACACTGGATCTTTTGTCTGGCCACCTGCCTCGTTGTACACACTGGTTGCGTGCACAGATAAAAATCTGCAGTGACCCTTGGGCTTACAAAACGATTCCAGAGTGTCCCTTGATGCCAGACAAACAGATGGGGCTCTCCCATCACATTTTTAACGTGCCGTGGGGGGAGGTGGGGCTATGTTGGACCCCGACACGGTTAATCACAAACCTTGCATGTACTTTTGTGGGCGGATTTTATTCTCACAGTCTCAGCCTCTTATCCGTCTGCACCTGTTCTCCTGAAATTCAGGAATGGGCTTTTAAAAAAAAAGCTAGATTCGAGTCCAGTAGCACCTTAGGGACCCACAAGGTTTCGAGGGCACAGACTTTTGAGAGTCAGATGCCGTCAGGTATCTGAGGAAGGGAGCATTGACTCTTGGAAGCTCATGCCCCGGAAGCCTTGTGGGTCTCTTAAGGTTCTACTGGACTCCAATCCAGAGGTTCCACTGCAGACCGAAATGGCTGCTGTCTGAGACTTTAAAAACAAACACATGAAACTTTGTGGTGGCCAGACTGCAGGGTTAAAGTGTTCCTAATAAGTGGGATCACAGCTACCATTTTCCATTGCCTAATGGCAAGAGACCAATCCCTTTGATTTTGAGCAACATGTATTTTAAAGGAGCAGGTTAGGCTGCAGCCCGATATTCTCTGGGGCCTTGCGCTGCTGCAGCTGGCTTAACAAAAGGGATCAAATTATATTTTAAAAATCCGGGCCTTTAAAATACCATTTGGGAAAGGTGGCTAATCAATCAGCGTACGTGGTCAGGAACTAATCCCAGGACTTTCACATCAATGCACATTTGCATTCTGTCTGTGCCCCGCCCCCCCCGCCCCCCTGGACCCGGCTGGGTCTCGATCTTTGCCTCTCCACGGGCCAGCTCTCCGTTAGGTCTCTCGGTTTCCAGGTAGCCATTGAACACCCGTGATTCAAGCCATTCTGCATGTGTGGCAGCTCACATTGCCGGGGAGCTGCCTGTAAAGACTCATCTGCCTCCATGCCACCAGTGTATTTTTGAGGGCCAGTGCTCACTTATGCCCCCACCCCCACCGCACTCTCGGGTCAGCCCTTCTTGATGTGGCTACTTGCGCTTGTTTGTCTGTTCTTCTAACACCCAAAGGTACACCCCGATGCCTTGAATGTTCAGACTCGCCAACTTTCCTCACCCTTCTGGCGGCGTTAACCGCTCTGGTCTCTGCCGCAGGGGTAACCGGGACGGGCTCAGCCGGGCCTCGGGCAGCCGCCAGAGCAGCACGGAGAGTGACATGAAGTCGCTGGAGCCCCGCCCGTGGAGCAGCACCGACTCCGATTGCTCCGCCCGCAACCTGCGGCCTCCTGTCACCAAAGCCAGCAGCTTCAGCGGCATTTCCATTCTGACGCGAGGAGACAGCATCGGCGGCATTGGCAAAGGGAGCAGTGGCAACAGGACCATCCGGCCAGGTATGCCTTTTGTCGTCATAGGGCAGGGCAAGATGAGTTTCTGAAGGACAGTTGTGAGCCTGTGTTGGGGCAAACCAGGATTGAAATTAGTCGTGTCCACACTGGGGGAAGGAAGATGCTTTCTTTGCTGCTGGGGGGCTGATATCACATGAGCCCCCTGCCTTGGGGGGCATCTGCTTGGCACTAGACAAACAGAGCAGGAAAGCCAGAAGCTACTCAAATTGGGGGTGGGGGGAGATGTACCCCAGTGAAACACTTGGATGGAGAAGGAGGTGTGTCACACGTGAAGTCCTGCTAGAGAAGACAACTTAGGGGCAGGACAACTGTATCTGTAGCTGAGTGTCCATTCTCTGCAATGAAAATATGGGCTGAAAATTTACTCAGATTCTCATTTATGTCTAAAACTCAGTTTCTACTTTTGTTTACATCATATTCCAAGTGTTGATTTGACCAGAGCAGTTCATTCCTTTCCTGTTCTTCTTCTAAACTCTCTTGGGGGCATTTCCCATTCCTCCTCCACATGAAGCCCACTGGGTGACCTTGGGCCAGTCACAGTTCTCTCAGAACTCTCTCAGCCCCACCTGCCTCACAAGGTGCCTGTTGTGGGGAGAGGAAGGGAAGGAGATTGTCGGCTGCTTTGAGATTCTCAAGGTAGAGAAAAACAGGGTATAAGAACCTTCTCTTCTTCATCTGCCAAAGAATTCTGTGCCACTGATAAAGATGTCCTAGGATCAGGTTGAATGATCCAGATTTGCCCGTGCTAAATTGCATTCCTTCTTGCGCCTTCCCAGATCTTGTCTTCCTCTGTGCTCTGCAATGGAGGGGGAAAGGAGAAAAGGTGTGGAGGGGGCTGAGCCCCTTCTTATTACAGCCATCCTTCTCACTTCCCTGACCGCCGTAGCTACTGCCCTGGCCACTGCAAATGTTACTCCACCTTTCTGTGGCTTCTGAGAGTTCCTCAGGCAACACCAGTGGTTTTCAACCAGCCATATGGCCTAGAGACATTTTCTTTCGGAAGCTGGATTTTATCAGCAGATAGCAGATTCTGTACTGGGGTGTTTTCTGCCTATCCACAATGTTGCTTTATTATTATCAAAAGAGGTCTTTTCCTTCCACTTTGTCTCCTTGCTTCGGAGTGGAAGTAATCATGGCTCCAAGCCTCTTCCCCCTGCAGCCTCAGCCAACCCAGGATGTGGTCTGAAGGCCCATGAGACAGCCATCTTGGTGAAGCTAAGCACATCTCAGTCTGGTCCAACACATAAGCTTTAATCTGAGAGATGTTCTCCTCCATTATTTGTGCAAGGTAATCGGTGAAACTGTTATCAAACTCCATGTGAATTGGGCAGCTTTTCCATTGAAGTGCAATTTTTCATTACATTATGACGTCTGTCGAAACGGCACTGCATTCCGGAGACTACCGTCCCGTTGTTGTCACCTTCTATCTTTATGTACCTGAATCTATAACTTGAATGTATTATTATTACTTTTGTACTTTCATATTCATAACTTCACGATTTTTGTTAAAGAAATTGAGCGCACTCTGCACAGTTCTTCTGGATTTATTTTTGTATGTCTATGGACTGTGACCGTATTTAGTTTGGTGTACATTAACATCTGGGAGATTAACCAGCAACCATGTGGTTGCCATCTTGAGCTCTGTAGAAGAAAGGCAAGCTATAACGTGAGTCTTCTTCCCAATTGCAGGGGTGAGAGACAGAGCTGGAGAGGTACCAGTTGTCCCCCTCCTTCAGCCTGGGAAGAAGGACATCAATAAAAAGGGGGTGGCACACTGTGTACCTCATGCCCTGCCCCACTGTTGGTTCCTGCAGCTGTGGGATGACTCATGTTCATCCATCCATGTGCTCTCACCCTGTTCACACTCCTCCTCCAGCTGAACTCCAAGGGCAGGCATCGAAAGGCCTTTGTTTATTCCTCTTGCTTCTCTTTCCTTTCACTTTGCCTGTTAATGATCATGGCTTTCCCCCACCCCTCTCTCCAGCAGCCCTGGTTGCTCAGTACAGTGTAGGCAGAGCTGGCTAAAAATCCTGGCTGAAGCTTGATCACAAAGTTTTCATGTTGGCACTGGAGAGTGTTCATGTTTTCTTGCTTTCTTGCCCATGACAGCTGCCTAAATATTAGACACAGATGTGTAAGACTACAGCTCTAGCACGTGGGGATCTTTAAAAAAAAATAAAAATTCCAAGCATGTATACTGATTTCCAGGTCCAGAGGAATGAAACAGGGATAGTCAGGCTGGTGGCTGCACCATCCAGGGACCCCAGAAAAAAGGGCTGCAGTGGACCAGGAAAACAGCCAGAGAAAGAAACCAAGTCCTATAGAGACCAAGTCCTTTGAGGGGAGGGCTGAAGGAGCTGGGTATGTTTAGCCTGGAGAGGAGATGACTGAGAGGTGATACGATAGCCATCTTCAAGTACTTGAAGGGCTGTCATCTAGAGGATGGTGTGGAATCATAGAGTTGGAAGGCACCTCCAGGGTCATCTAGTCCAACCCCCTGCAAAATGCAGGAAATTCACAAACACCTCCCCCCCACACCCCCAGTGATCGCTGTTCCACGCCCAGAAGATGACCAAAAAACCTCCAGATTCTCCAGCCAAACTGGCCTGGAGAAAAATTGCTTCCTGACCCCAGAGTTGTTTTCCGTTATCCCAGAACCAACGGGTGGAAATTAAATCAAAAGAGTTTTCAGCTAAATGTTAGGAAGAACTTCCCGACAGTTAGAGCAGTTCCTCAGTGGAAAAGGCTTCCTTGGGAGGTGGTGGGCTCTCCTTATTTGGAAGTTTTCAAACAGAGGCTAGATGGCCATCTGTCAGCAATGCTGATTCTGAGAACTTAGGCAGATCATGAGAGGGAGGATGGGAAGGGTTGCCTGAGTGCTTAGTTCTTGTGGCCCTTTCTTACACACCCAAGGAAATGCTGACCACCACTTTGGGGTCAGGCAGCAATTCTTCTCCAGGCCAGTTTGGCCAGGGATCCTGGAGGTTTTTTGCCATATTCTGGGTGTGAAGGGGTCACTGTGTGTGTGTGTGAGAGAGTATTTGTGAATTTCCTGTATTGTGCAGGGGGTTGGACTAAATGACCCTGGAGGTGTCTTCCAACTCTATGATACTAAATCAGTGTAATACCTTTTATTGGCACCAATCCAAAGGACACATGCCTTGTGCAAGCTTTCAGGTTCATCAGAATTTTCATTGGGCAGATGAACAGAGCCTCAGCTGATAGACTTCCTTGTGGGACACATTCTCCAGGAACCTTTATTTCCCTTTCATAAAAGAATATAGCAGAGGTCATTTCGGGGGGGATCGCGGGGGATCGCAGTTCCCCCGGGTGAGATACAGGGGGCGGGGCACATGACGAAGCCCCGCCCCCTGCTTCCGGCCCTCATTCAGCCAGGAGGAGGCAGGAGAAGAGGGAGGGTAAGTTGCTTCCTCCCTGCCTCTCCCCACCCCTGCCTGCCTGGGGCCAGGGAGGGCCTTTGCGGGGCTTCCTTGCACTCCCGCCGGCCTTGCAGGTCCACCGCCGAGCCCCTCATGGGGCTCGGCAGTGGAGCTGCAAGGGCGGCGGCGGCGGCCAGGACCGTTGGGGGCGGGGTGTGTGGCCTTATGACACACTTCCGGTGATGTCAGGGGGTGTGGCCTTATGACACACTTCCGGTGATGTCAGGGGGTGTGGCATATGCTAATGAGTTATGCTAATGAGTTCCCCTAGCTCTTTTTCTACGAAACGACCCCTGGAATATAGTATTTCCTTTTTTGAGAGGAAGTGACATATTAAATGAAGCCGAATGATTGTTTCCTTAGTAGATACAGCTTTTCCTCTTGTATTTCCTCTCACATGGTTACTGTTCACTGCCCCTCCATCCCTGTCTCATAATTATCTACCAGTTCTAACTTTCTTGCTGTTCCCTTCTTCTATTCCTCACTGAAGAAGTGAGCAGTGATGCACAAAAGCTCCTCCCCTGCCACATATTTTGTTAGTCCTTAAGGTGCTGCTGGACTCTTGCTCTTTTCTGCCGCTACAGACAGAGTAACACGGCTGCCCATCTTGATCTAGTACAACAGTGGTATCCCAGGGTTTGTTTTAAGACAACACCAACAACAAAACAAGGTGCGGTACTGAATGCAATATAAATTATATACTGTAAGTTCTTAAGTATGCCAAGAGTTGGTATAGCATAGAGGTTGAAGGGCATGAGCCGGGAAGCCTTCCATTCATATATTGCCCCGAGCATGCATTCACTAGTAGAGATGCCACGGTCTATGCCACCCCATAGGAAACACTATAATGCCAACGTGTAATGGAGTGTATTTTTAATTTGAAGAACTCTTTGTTTTCCCTGGTGCAGGATTGCATTTGGGGTAGCAGAACAAAAACATTCAGATTTTAGTATGGGTGGAAGGCGTTTGTATTGTGGGAATCTATTCCCTCGCTTAGGGGCTTGAAAGATTGCCCAGCTGGGGTAAGAAGAAAATCCTTTAGAGTCGTGCTGAATGTTTACCGATTTCGCTTTACTGGCTTTGAGTGTTCAAGAGGGTGAAATCTTCCTGAAAACAAAGAACTCGTAACTGAGAACCAGCTTTTTCTGAGGCGATTTGTTACTAGTGTTGGAATTAGTTTGCGGCTCATTCTGTGCCCTTTTTTTCCTGTTACTGCTTCTTTCTCCTTCTTAGTAACCCTAGCCAATCAGGGACCCTCAGGAGTAGTTTTTCTTGCAGTCGGAATGCGAAGATTGCAAAAATGTAATCTGTCGGCCCACTCCACTTGCAGAGGAATTTCATTCATTCCAATTTAGGAAGCAGCCCTTAGTATATAGTAGGGTTGCCAACCTCCATGTGGGACCTGGAGATCTCCCCCTATTACATTTGATCTCCGGATGGCAGAGATCAATCCCCCTGGAGAGAATGGCTGCTTTGTAGAGTGGACTCTGTGGCATTGTACCCTGCTGAGGTCCCTCCCCTCCCCAAACCCCAGGCTCCACCCCCAAAATTTTCAGGTATTTCTGCACCCAGAGCTGGCAACCCTAGTGTATAGTGACTTTCTCCAGTCAAAATCTGGA
This sequence comes from Gekko japonicus, assembly GCF_001447785.1. Classification (NCBI taxonomy): domain Eukaryota; kingdom Metazoa; phylum Chordata; class Lepidosauria; order Squamata; family Gekkonidae; genus Gekko; species Gekko japonicus. The sequence continues at coordinate 439,291 of NW_015177043.1, read as the reverse complement.
GCTATACCTCGTTATTCAGAGAACCCAGTGGGATACAGACAGCATCAGCTCTTCCCAGTATATTCCAGGAAGTACATGTCCTTAATGCGACTGGTCTTCACAGATGCAACAGCGCAACTATTGGTCATCTTTGTACTTTTAGTGTCCTCTGGTGCCATATATATTTTTTAACCAAGGACGCTAGACTGGGACCTCAGAGGTGTTAGTTACTGACATAACTAAGCCTATAAATATAAGTACCCATCTTGGAGATGATGATGATTTACCCTGCAGAGATTCTTTGGAAGTAAAAGCCAGCTAATCACTGGAAAGACTCAGATGCAGCTGTGATGGTGGTTCTGCTGCCACAGTCTCTCCAAGATACTTTGAAAGCCTGCCTCTGAGTGCAAGAAAATGGCTCAGGCTTCATATGCCTAGCAGACTTTGCTCTGATAATCTTGGTCACAAGTGATGCTGTGTATCAGTAGCATCACCAAAAAGAAATACAGGGGAGGTAACTAATGGGCTAATTAATCCCCCCCCCTGCAGTCAAAATGGCACTGTGGGCTGAATTTGGCTATGGACTGGGTTCAGGTCTAATCTCAGTTTTAAGACCTCATTTGTGTGCAATTTTGGATCACGCTGTCTCTCCTGAAATGCCAGGTAGAGTCAGTTGTCATGTCTGGAAACACTTTTTCTTCTTGCCCGTAACCGTGGCCAAGTTGCTAAGACAGCAGGAGGGGAGACATTGCCAGACTAGCCCTTCCTGGCTGGTAGGTAACAGGCTTTTATTGGACCTCATAGTTGAACTTAATAATGAACAAAAATATACAACTCCACTTCTTTAAAAGAGAGACAGATTAATATTTTTATTAGGTAAAATAGGAGTAATAATGGGTTATCGGAATTACTTGTGATCCTGTGACTGAAAATGGTCTAGGTGAATCTCAGTGCCATCAAAACAAGGTAGTTCTTCTTCATAACTCCTTCATGACTTCATGGCCACTGTGTGATACAGAGTGTTAGACTTGATGAGCCATTGACCCAATCCAAAATGGCTTCTCTTATGTTCTTAACTAGTATTTACATGCTGTACGAGTGTGTTTGATACTATGCAGAACTCTTCAGGCATTAGGAGTAAAAAAAATGTTTAGAGACTGTGAAAATGGAAGAGGTTGACTTCTACATGCTCATAGTTGGTGCTGAGGCACTGAAGTCTTGACGTTGTTGGGAAGGGTCTGTTCTCAAAACGCCCCAGAAAACATGGTGGCAAAAAGCAAAGCCCGTTGCAAACTCTCAGCCTCGCTTACCTCACGGGGTGGGTTGGGCCCATTGAAAACTCTCAGCCTCACTTACCTCATGGGGTGGGTTGGGCCCGTTGCAAACTCTCAGCCTCGCTTGCCTCACGGAGTGGGTTGGGCCCATCGCAAACTCTCAGCCTCACTTACCTCATGGGGTGGGTTGGGCCCATCGCAAACTCTTAGCCTCGCTTACCTCACGGGGTGGGTTGGGCTGGTCACAAACTCTCAGCCTTGCTTACTTCATGGGGAAACTCTCAGCCTCCCGTACCTCATGGGGTGGTTGTTGTGAGAGAATGGGGGAGGGGAGAACAGTGTTCTCAGCCACTTTGAGTCCCGACTGTGGGGAGAAAGGTGTGACATAAACAAAAGCAAATGGAGCTTTCCTGCCAATTCAGATCAACGCCAAAGTTCTCTGCCCCTCCAAGGGGGGGGGGGGTTGCCTTCAGAATTCAGTCAAACGGGCCTCTTTTGTGGTATTGCCTCACGGACAGAACTTAGGCAGCTTCTGTTTTTAACACTTTTTAAACAAAGTCTGTCATAGGTGCTTACACTTTTAATCATAAATAGAGTATCTGCTTTTCTGATGTTTTTTATGGTCTTAACTGTAGCTTTTGTTGTATTTTGATAGACTGGATAAGAACATATAAGAGACGCCAATGTTGGATCAGGCCAAAGGCCCATCCAGTCCAACACTCTGTGTCACACAGTGGCCAGAAATACCAGTGCCATCAGGAGGTCCAGCAGTGGGGCCAGGACATTAGAAGCCCTCCCCCTGTTGACCCCCCCCCCAAGCACCAAGAAGACAGAGCATCACTTGCCCCAGAGCCCCTAGCTATACCTTGTGGCTAATAGCCACTGATGGACCTCTGCTCCATATGCTTATCTAATTCCCTTTTGAAGCCGTCCGTGCTTGTAGCACCCACCACTTCCTGTGGCAGTGAATTCCATGTGGATGTTGCATATTTTTTTTTTTTAAAAAAGAATTCCGATCGTAGGCTGTGTCAGCTGCTTTTCGAATAGAGGAACTGGCTGCAAATCTCAGATATCTAGATTAAATCATCCGATGTGTGAGACGGGGGTCCAGGTCTTTGGAGTTCATGGCATGTCCTTCTAGGCAGGCTGTCTTCTCCCGAACACAGCCCACCGCTTTCCTCTCATCTCCCGGGTGCCTTTTGTTTCTTCTCAAAGGTCTGTCGCTCAGTATGCCAGAAGCATGCAGCCAAGTCTCCTCTGCTCAGTCTGGCCGGGGCCTTTTGCCATGTGCCGCTCAACAGCAACAGCAGCAGCAACAGCACCAACCGCTTCCACCCACACCTCAGCAACAGCCAGCGATGAGTAATCACATCATATCACAGGTGAGTCACACTCTTCAATGTCACCGGGGTCTGGAGAGCTTTTCCCTCCTGGCGTTTTAGCTGACTGGCGCAAGAAGCAGAACAGCGTTCCGAGTGCAAGTGGGCAAGGCTTTGGAAGATTTTGAAACCATGTAGACAAACCTGAATAGCCCAGGCTACCCAAATCTTGTCAGATCTCAGAAGCTGAGCAGGGCCAGCCCTGGTTAGTACCTGCATGGGAGACCGTTGAGGAGGACCAGGGTTGCTGCGAAGAGGTAGGCAGTGGCCAGCCACCTCTGCTCATCACCTGCGTTGAGGAGTTTCCCTAAGTCAACTTGTTGGCAATTCATTTTTATATTAAATGGACCTCCCCAGTCTCTTTGCCCAGCCAAACCCTTGCTAGGCTGGTATGCAGAACTGGATCTTGGCAGTCAAATCTACCTGCCTGCTGTATGCATCTGGGGGTGAGCCTTCCTTTATAGAGAAGATTTTGCATTAATCCAGGTACGATGTTACGGGGAAGTAAGTAGCATCAGCTGCAGATATATGAGCATAAAACGGGCTTTTGAGAGCCGGCGTGGTGTAGTGGTTAAGAGCGGTGGACCCTAAGATGGAGAACCGGGTTTGATTCTCCACTTCTCCACATGAAACCAGCTAGGTAACCTTGGATCTGTCACGGCTCTGTCAGAGCTCTATATGCTCCACCTACCTCACAGGGTGTCTGTTGTGGGGAGAGGAAGGGAAAGGCGATTATAAACCGTTTTGAGACTCCTTCAGGTAGGGGGAAAGAAGAAGAGGAAGAGATTGGATTTATACCCCGTCCTTCGCTCTCCCAAAGGAGTCCCAGAGCGGCTTACAATCTCCTTTCCCTTCCCCTCCTCTCAACAGACACCCTGTGAGGGGGGCATGTAGAGCTCTTTCGAGAACTGCTCGTGAGAGAACAGCTCTGAGAGAACTTGTGACTGACCCAAGGTCACACCAGCAGCTGCATGTGGAGGAGTGGGGAATCAAACCCTCTGGCGATGCCAGGAGTGCACAGGTCACTCCCTGGGAATGTTTATAGTTTGTTAGAGTGTGCATTAAGCTTGGATTCATTAGCACTCATTCGGTCAGTTATTTGACTCTATTAGGACTATGTCAGTGCAGAAATTGTAACCTTTTGACGACATGCCAAGAACTATAAGGTGGCACGGGAGACCCCCTGCCTTGCTCTGTCCTCTTGTCTGATGCCAGGCTCTGCTTTGCAGCGGGGGGGGGGGGGGGGGGGGGATGGATTAGTGTGGCTCAGCTAATGGAGCATGTGGGCTGCGGGGATCAGATGCACTGAATGGGTATTTCCTATCCGCCAAGGAGGTCCTGCGGGGGAGATGCCCTTGGAGTCTGGGGCTGCTCTGTCCTCTTCAAGGGAACCAGATAGGCTCACTCCAAACAGTGTTTGGGTGTCTAGTGTCTTCTGTTCTCAGTGGGGGGGGTCACTTAGTGAGGCAGGTTGTGAATCAGCCTGAAGATGCTCGTCGAGGGAGTTTGCAGCTTGGCCGAATGTGAACACGTAGGTAGCAAGGGAATTTGTTGTGGCTTCTGTTGCCGTTTCGCATATGAGACCTGTGCCTGTGCCAGCCACGACAGAGCCAGTGTAGTGTAGTAGCTAGAGTGTCCAACTAGGATCTGGGAGACTCCACGTTTGAATCTCCACTGTGCCATGGGTGACCGCAGGGCAATCACACACACTCATCCTAACCTACCCTACAGGGTTGTTGTGAAGATAAAATGGAGGAGAGGAGAACAGTGTAAACTGCTTTGGATCCCCTCCCCCAGAAGAAATATGGAGTATATAAGTTTAGTAAATAAAATAAACCTAAAACATTTACAGGGGGAATCTAATTGCTCTGTCTGGCCAGATTACTTCCTGCTCAGTTTCCTTCAGTTACCACACGGGAGCAGCACTGAAATCGTTGTCTAGAGAGCTCTTTTCTCTTCCTGTCTGGCAGACTGTCTCGATTTAGTTCCTTTATTGTAGCATTAGCTGTATGTTTAGTTAATAATGTTAAGCAGAAAAACAGTATCGACTCAGGTTATGTTAACTACTGTTTAGGCTCCCCTGTGGAGTGTCCCTGGTAACAGGGATGTAAAAAAAAATCTGCGCATTTTGAAGTCATGGAAGAAGTGTTTCTGGAAAAGATTTAAAAACAGAAACATTGGGAGAAATTAAGTATATTTAAATCCCTTCTTATCAAACATCAAGTTACTTTCTTACTTTAAGTACATGAAATTGGTTATACATAACTAAGCACATAAAATTGTAGTCTTTTGGTATGCTTTTTGCCAGCAGAGACAATAATAGTGGGGAGGAATGGTAAGTAGCCATTCACATTGTAACAAAACAAAAGGGGGGGGGATTATTATCTGGGCTTAGAAATTGTATGCAGACCTTGATACAAAAAGTTGAAGCCATCTGTATTTTAAGACAGAAAGGGCTCTTCTGCACTCTCATTTTCATCCCTTGTTTGTGTGTGTTGCTTCGTGTGTTTTTTTCGCACACATGTCTTGCTCCCTTTAGTGGTCACTTCGATATTACATCCCTGTATCTCTGTCATATTTCCCTGCAGTTGATACAGTGATGTAATTTTGAAGCAACCACTAGAGGGAGCAAAACACATATGGAAAAGAACCCCCTCCAAAAAAACAATGGGAGCACACAAGCAACGAAAATTAGAGTTCAGAAAAGCCAAGAGTCTCAGAAGAGAAGCATCTGTATAAGGCACTTAAGGTGTATATCATTATTGGAGCTCAGTAGCCTTTATCCAGCATCTCATGAGCAGAGCAAAGCTTGTGGAAGGGGATTTCCCCCTTCCCTCTGTAGACCACTGAGCTCCCTGAAATTCTATTTCTAGGGGTCAGGAGGCCTTCCCAAGCATCAAGGGAGGCAAAGTGGGGTTGTGTGGGGGTGGTGGTGGGGTTTGGCAGGCAGCACAATTATGATGGCAGAAAACAAGTGGCTGGATTCCAACCAATTTTGTTTCATCCTCATGCCATAGCTGGATAAAATTAGCCATCCTTACTGGAGTTATACCTTGCTTCCTCCCAGCAGATAACATACCTGCGAGAATCATAGCATAACAAGGTTATTCTCTCCCCCCCCCCCCAAATTGGATCGGTGTCTGAAAGATCTCATCCTGAACTTTTGCTTTGACTTTGATGGGTCAGAAATTGGGAGTCTGCTGGAATGGAAATAAACTCCTTGACCTCTTCCCCACATGTTCCTTTTAGCGTGTAGACATGTTTGCAAGCACAGGTATTTCGCTCAAGAGAGAAAATGGAGGAATCCGAGGCAAATGAAAGGCAGGGTCGGGCCAAAGGCCGTGCTGTACAAAGGCCATGCTTGTTGCCACTCCTGGACCAAATATCTCATTTTCTTTTATTTTGTAACACTTGACGGTATTTTTCCAGCATCAAGCCTCGTTGCTTAATAATATAGTTAAACGCATTACCGATGGTATCATCGCAAACCCATGAATATAACTGAGTCTAAAATCTGCAACACTGTAAATTGGGACTCTTCCCCTGCACCGCCCAAATTCCTTCAGGGTTGTCGTCTCCCCCCCCCCCCCCCCCCACCCCCAAGCTCTTCACATCTCTGACTAAGAGTGCCGTGTCCCTGATTTTCTCAGAACGACCAGAGTTGTCTGCTTTCAGAGGGGTTGCATTCAGGGTTGCCAGCTCTGGCTGGGGGGGGATTCCTGGAGACTCAGGGGCGCAGTGCCTGGCGAGGGGCGGACTTTGGGGAAGGGAGAGAGCTCAGCGGGGGGTCTGATGTCTTAGGGCCCACCCTCCAAAGCTGCCTCTTCTCCAGGGGAACCGATCTTTGTAGCCTGGAGATCACTTGCAATTCTCATTCCCAGCCCTGGAGGTCGGCAACCCTAGTTTCCTTCCTTGCTTGTGGATCGTAATCTCCTCCCAGGAGAGCGGTCTCATGGCTTCTCCTCTACGCATCCCCCAGAAATGGCATCGCTGTGCTCCCTCGCCTTCCCAACTGCCTGACAAATCTAAATCAGGGGTGGCCAAACTTGCTCAACTTAAGAGCCACACAGAACAAACGTCAGATGTTTGAGAGCCGCAAGACATGAACAAATATTACACTCACGTTTCTATTTTAAAATATGAAAGTTTGCTTTTTATTCACATCAAGTGAGACTGCCAAAAATAAAGGGGGTAGAAACAGACACTGATAATGATATTTATCTGTCCAGTTATATTTATTTGTTTGCTAATGATATCTATTTGTCTAAGAGAGAGAGAAAGAGAGAGAGGTGGAAAGAAAGAATGAAAGAAGTGGGAAAAGGGAGAGAGAGAAACAAAGAAAGCAAATAGATGGGAGGGAGGTGGAAGGAAGGAAGAGAGGGAGGGAGAAAAAGTATGCCTCCCCTTCGCTTCCCCACCTGCCCTGCCGGGAGCCACACAGTATGTGTGAAAGCGCCACATGTGGCTCCCGAGCTGCCGTTTGGCCACCCCTGATCTAAATCAACAATACGCACAGACGGGTGTCCGTTGTCTACCCAAGGATCCTGTAGTTTGGTTTAAGCAAACGTGTTCAGACATAGAGGGTCATGTACTTGCCACAAGTTCCCAGCTCATTACTGTGCTTAGGGCTACAAATAAAAGGGTACTTTTGGGCAGAATTTAGGAGCCAGACATCTTCTGGATGCCGTGTAGGAGAAGGAGCCTGCTGCTTGGCCCCCCTCTACAGCACAGCTCCCAGGCCCCGTGGTTTAGGCTACTGGATGCCTGGAGTTTTGCGCCCTGGAACATGTGCATGCATGCCGTATCTCTGAGTCGCTCAGAGATGGCGAGAGACCTTTTCCCGCTGCCTTTATCGTGCTTTTCCAAATGCGGCTGTTCCTCCTCCTGTTTTTTCTCTCAAAAAGAGATGCAAAACTAACTCAGTAGCTGGTGGTCTCTTTTCAGTCCTCTTCTCTCTGTGTATGATGACTAACCTTCTGTGCCTTTTTTTTCCTTCCTCTCTCTCCCCCTTCCCTCTCCATCCTTCCCTGACACCTCTTTCTGCCGCCTCTCCCGTCCTCTCTTTCCTGCTCTGCTCTCAGCCGGTCCCAGCTCTGCAGCCCTCTCCGCAGCCCGTTCAGTACTCTCCAAGCTCCTGCCCCCAAGTTCTCCTGCCAGTCTCTCCACCCCAGCAGTACAACATGGTATTAAAAACAAACAAACACACTTCTCAGACCATCTCTTGGGGGGGGGGTGTTTTGTTTTTTGCATGCTTGGGATCGTTGTGTGTTTGTGCTTCATTTAACCAAAGATGTGTGGCATCCCTGTTTTCTTGCAGGAAGGTAGGAGCTCGAGGGAGGAGGGAGAAAAAGTAGCGATTATCCCATGGGTACCTACGCTGGGGAACGGGGGTGAGGGAGGATAGCTTTTGTGGCACTCGGAAGAAAATAAGAACTAGCAGGTACTCATTTGCATATTAAGCGACACACCCCTAATGTAGCCAATCCTCCAAGAGCTTACAGTAGCTCCTGTAAGAAGAGCTCTGTAAGCTCTTGGAGGATTGGCTACATTAGGGGTGTGTGGCCTAATATGCAAAGGAGCTCCTGCTACAAAAAGAGCCCGGCTGGACCTTTGGCAAAGCTGGAGAAGAGGCGGCCGCAGTCATTGGGGCATGGACTATCTTTCACGCACAGGATGTTTTAAAAGATCAGTTTCAGGTGGAGTAGCCACGTTAGCCTGCGATAGGAGAGCTGGAGGATTTGAATCCAGTAGCACCTTGAAGACCAGTAAGATTTTTCCAGGGCATAAAATTTTGAGAGCCGAAGCTCCCTACCTGATGAAGGGAAACTTTGACTCTAAGAAGCTTGTACTTTGAGAAACCCTTGTTGGTCTTTAAGGTGCTGCTGGACTCTAATCCAGCTCTGAAAAGGTCAGCGCTCTTTACTCGAAGCGAAGCCACTGAGCAGTATTTGGTAGCGGTTATTACAGTCACGAGAAGCTTAGACCAAAGACGCGGTTGCTTTCCTTTTCCTAGAAGGACGTGACGAATGTACAAGCCCAAGGCAATGAAGGTCTTTTTGTTCTTGTACAGCCAGGTTCATACCGTGCCCCTTTCAACAGACTCGAAGATCGTTTACAGAGCTACTGTGCTATCAAAAGACTTCCCTGCCCAGATTGCTTTTTAAAAATCTAACACCGAAAACCTAAGTGCACTTACCAGTGAGAAGTCTCCACTGAAATCAATGGGGACTTAATCAAGGATAAGTGTGTTTAGAATCAGGCTGTAAAGTAATTGCCCACCACCATCCCTGTGGCTCAAGACAGCTCTTCTCTCTTGGGGGGTGGTAAGGCTTCCCATCAACTATTTCAGAGTACAGCAAATACATAGTAGTTGCTCATTTATTGTATATGTTCCAGATGACATTCATCAAGGAAGAGCAGCTCCCCCGCCCCAGCACTCA
>NW_015177043.1:422885-430180 GCF_001447785.1 Gekko japonicus | reverse complement strand
AGGTAGTAGTCCTCTTGCAGCATTGAGTGGAATGTGGCTGTGTGTGGGTGTCATGGATATCTATTGGCTAGCATCTGTGACATCCATAATGACATCTGCCGCAAGTACCACCCCCTGCCAGTGTGCGTGTGCACACCATGTTGTGAGCTTAACACCAGCTCTTAGCCTACAAAGAGAGAACTGAGCATAAAGTTTCTGCCCAGGCAAAAGACAGGGCAATGTTCTGTAGCTTGGTCTCCCATTGCATTCCCAGAAGCCAGTCTTTGGGCTTTGCTCTGATTAGTTGGTTTCAGTGCCCACCTTCCTCCTTGTTGCTAGCGGAGTTCATCCCACCTCCCTTTTTAAAAAGAAGAGCCAGATAGCTGTCTTCTGCCTAGCAGTCTTACCCACACTCCTCTCACATAGGGCTTCTTTCTACCGTACTGGCGCTCATATTATGGCCTATAATTTGTGGAATGGATTTTTACCTTCTTTTAAAACCAGGATTTGCAGAATTCTTTCTACAAAGATTAGGGGCTTATTTCACCAGTTAAGCAGCAATAGACCTGGGTTTGCCAACAAGTATATTCTCAAAAAGGCTTTGTGGCTAATTCTGTTTCCAACCAAGTATACAAGTGTGATGCGTGTCTTTTGAAGTATCCATTTTATAGCGTGCATGTAGTTTTAAAATGTGTGCCTAAAACCCTGATCTTGGAAGCATACCTAAAAATATGTGCAAAGATGCTTTCATGTGACTACCGAAGTTCCTACAATATACCATCTAGCACCTGTGTTTGTCTTTAATCATCTTCATCGTCATCACCCCACCTTTTGTCTTGTAAAATCCCCCAAGGTGGCTAACAAAAATCCCCACAGTTTCCCAGTCATCACTGAACCCTGGAACCTGCTTTGGCAATGGAACTGCTGCGGGGGGCTCACGGAATAGAACAGTCTGTGCATGCTTGAAGACAATTTCTTGAATTGGTGTTGATTAGTTGTGGCCCTGGCAGCCACCAGATGGCGCTCATCAACCTAGTGTCTGTGATCAGGCCGTGCATACGGTAGTTGCTTTTCAGCAGTATCTGGTGCTCTTAGTCCAGGCTAGCCCGATCTCATCAGATTGGGCTGCTAAGTAGTGTTGGCCCTAGTCAGTAATTGGATGAGAGACCACTAAAGTATACCAAGGTTGCAACATAGAGGCAGGCAATGGCAAACTACCTCTGAAAGTCTCTTGCCTTGAAAACACTATTGGGGTCGTCGTAAATCGGCAGTGACTTGACAGCAAAAAAGAAGCAGCAGCATTTTTTAGGTTTCTGCAACGGGCCCGAGAGTTCTGTGTGGCAACAATGCACGGTGCTTCAGTAAGCTTATTCTGCTCCTGGCTATTTTGATTCCTTGACTTACCTACATGCACCTTGTGACCAAGGCTCCCTCTAAGCTGTGGAGTCCTGTGAGCAAAAATTCTACTTGGTGAGCTCCTGGCATTGAAGTTGTGAGCGAACGATTTGGCTGCTCCATGAATTAGTTTGCTCTGAAGCCCTCCTTCCTGAGCTAAGACAAAAATCTGTGAGCCGGAGGCTAAAAAACTGTGAGCTAGCTCACACTAACTCAGCTTAGAGGGAACACTGCTTGTGACGATGATCCAGAGTGCCTCGAACTCAGGTTGCAAATGCAAGGGATTTGATGGCTGTCCGGGTTTTGGCCAGATGCAAGCAGCGTCGAGCCCTGTCGTTCTGAAGTCTGTGTACCTCATTACTTTCCACCCACATAGAGGTCATCTCCAAGCAAGGGGGGGGGGATGGGTTTGAGAAGGAAGTTGAGATTAGAATCATAGAGTCATAGAGTTGGAAGGGGTCATAGAAGCCATCTAGTCCAATCAGCCCTAGAGCATCCCTGACAAGTGTTTCTCCACCCACTGCTTGAAGACTGCCAGCGAGAGGAAGCTCACCACCTCCCTAGGCAGCCAATTCCACTCCTGAACTACTCTTACTGTAATTAAATAAATAAATAAATTCCCTAATATCCAGCCGGTACCTTCCCGCCCTTAATTTAAACCCATTGTTGTGAGTCCCATCCTCTGCTGCCCACAGAAACAGCTCCCTGCCCTCCTCTAAAGTGAGAGCCCTTCAGATACTTCAAGAGAGCTATCATGTCCCCCCTCAGCCTCCTCTACCTCCAGACTGAACACTCCCAAGTCCCTCAACCATTAGCAAGAAGAAGTCTGCATGGTGATGGTTGAGGGTTTAGGGCCCTTTGGGGCATGACTCGATTGTTTGTGCCGTTTGGAAAATGGCTTACCGGAGATCTGCCATGACACTTCCCCCTGTCCCATAACACTTCCCCCTGCCCGCAGGCCACTGTCTTATTTACATTGCTCCATAAGGAACTGATGTGTAGGAAATCCTGCCCTAGGAGCAGCTGATTGACTTTTGGATGGCCTCTTCTGTTCCTTCAATACTTGTTCCACATTGAATGGTTGTGGCGATAATGTTCTTTTTGGACTAGATGACGGTGCCAGTCCCCGGGCTGTTACCAGAAGCGACCTTAGCAAGAGGGGTAGGAGGCAAGGCAGCTACATCAGGAAGCAGATTTGGGGCAGCAGAAGGAGAGAGAAACATAGCAGATCAGCAGGACTCAAGCCAATGGGAAGTTCTTGTGCTCTCGTGGAGAGCTGGCGTGGTGCAGTGGGTAAGAGGAGCAGACTCTAATCTGGAGAACTGGGCTTGATTCCCCACTCCTCCACATGACGCCTGGGATCTTGGGAGCTCCATTAAGGCACTACTGTGTTCCTAAAGGTAAAGGTTTCCCTTGCTCAAAAGCCAGTCAAATCCGCACTCTAGGGTGTGGTGCTCATCTCCGTTTCCAAGCTGGAGAGCCAGCGCTGTCCGAAGATGTTTCCATGGTCATGTGGCCGGCATGACTAGACGCCGAGGCGCACGGAACGCTGTTACCTCCCCACCGAAGCAGTAGCTATTTATCTACTTGCAATTTCTTGCTTTCAAAATGCTAGGTTGGCAGGAGCTGGGACCAGAGACGGGAGCTCACTCCGTCATGCGGCACTCAGGTCTCGAACTGCTGAACTACCAACCTTCCAGTCTGCAGTTCATTGTCTTAACCAGTGTTCCCGCACAGCTATAGTTATTTCAATGGAACTGGTGTGGGAGAATGTCCCTGGTGGACTGTGTCCAGTATTAGTCAGTGTATGTGTCAAGGTTATGCGTCACTTGCATTTCACTGCCGTGGGTGTCCAAATGCCACAGGGCCATCCTCGAAGGAGAGATAATATATTATGCCCCTGTACCTAACTTGCCTGCTGTTGGTGTGTTCAGTTTTTTCTCTTGAGCTGGAAAGCCTGGCTGTTCCTCTGCTGGATGTGGAACACAAGGAATGACCTGAAGGCTGTGAGAAAATTTAGAGAGACAGGTATGCAAAGCCAAGATAACCATTCATCCAGCAGCATAAGTCTTGTAAATGGCAGTTTCATAGCCAGTGCCGTATGGTCGCTTGCTTTATACCAGGACTCTCACAGACAAGGCATAGGATACAAAAATGGGAATAATATATAATACTGGCTAACTTCATAAGGTTAAGCTTAATATAAGAAGAAGAGAAGAGATTGGATTTATACCCCGCCCTTCACTTGGAGTCTCAGAGCGGCTTACAAACTCCTTTCCCTTCCCCTCCCCACAACAGACACCCTGTGAGGTAGGTGGGGCTGAGAGAACTCTGACACAAACTGCTCTTTCAGGAACAGCTGTGCCAGAGCTTGTGACTGACCCAAGGTCACATCAGCAGGTGCAAATGGAGGAGTGGGGAATCAAAGAGTTCTAAAGCACGTAGCAGGAGAGAGAATAGCATGGTATAACCAGATCTTGTACTCTAAGCAGGGCTGGTCCTTGGAAGCGAGACTGTCAAGGAAGACTCTGCAGAGGAAGGTAATGGAAACCACCTCTGCTTGCCTTGTAAGCCCCTTTCTAGGGTCGCTGTTAATTCACCTGTGACTTGATGGCACTTGACATACATACAAAAAACACATATCAAAGTGGTTCAGAGTGCCTGATGATGAGGCCTAAAATATGCTGTACAAGGAACTGTACAATAAAATAAAACAGGTCTGCGATACAGCCGTGCCAGATACCGGCCATTTTTAGTTTCTTGTTAGAAACAATTCTATTTTTTTTATGGGATAAAAATCTCCCAGCAAATACTTTTTGATTCTCTGAGAAACAATTCTATTTTTTTTAATGGGATGAAAATCTTTCCCAGCAAATACTTTTTGATTCTTTGAGAAATCATCTTTTAAAAGTGTTGTTTGGTTTCTTTGTTTTTGCTAGGTTTGCCGGGTCCCCTGGGGGGGGGGCGGGGAAACCCCCGCTCAATGGGTATGTTACCTGCCAGCCCGGATTGGGCCGCTGGGGGAAACCCACCACCAATGTGCTGGGATTGCGGAAACATGCCCAGTGTCCGGGTGACGTCATCACATCAGGCATGTTGCAGGGAGATGCTGTATCATTCGAGGAAAACTCTATGGTTTCCCCTTGAATGATAGTGGTCCCGCCCCCAACGTGCCCGATGCGATGACGTCACTTCCGGGTGACATCCTGAACAGTGTGTCCTCCATTCACTCTCTCGAATACCTTATGGTTGAGTGTCTGTCAGCAGCCTCGGGAAACAGGACCACACGCAGAGACTAACCATTTATACTGGGGGGAAATTACTTTATAAACTTTTTTTTGAAGTGATATGGCTCTTGAAAAACAAACTTGACATGGCCAGAATATGCTCATTGCCCTCCAGGGGAAACAGAATGTTAGACGCAATCGAGTATCAGTTGAACGAGAACAAGGTCGGTTGAGACCGGGGGAAATTGGCCTGCTAAACCCCTTAAGAATTTATCGTTTTCTTGAGAGGGAGATTTGATTTGGGAGGAGATTTCCCCAAAAAAAATTATTTAAAAATGAGAATGAGAGCAAGGAACTGATGTGAACATTTTTACCAGAAATGCTACCCAAAAAACCCAACAACAAAAAAGTAGAAAAAGGGGCAGTTTCTGTTGTTAGGAAAAATATTAGTGATCAACTACAAGTCATTTTGGCTCGTGTCTCATTTACAACCTGTAAAATATGCCATGTGTGTGGGGGATTAAGTGAAGAAAGGGATGCAAGATGGTTATTAGTTTTTAATGGGCAAGGTGAATCCCAAAAACGAATTTTTAAAAATGTCATTCTGTTGTTTTAATAAACACAAGCGTTGGCATGTTTATAAACAGCATCCAAAGAAACTGTTCAATAGTACATTTGGTGAATGCATTTTTAAAAGGCATTTGGCTCTCTGGATATTATTTTGTACCTTTTCCACTCTTTCAAATTCTAAAAACAGCAACTGTGCACCGTAAAAACAACTTTGGATTCCATGCAGTCTAAACTGTTAAAAGTTTATTGGATTCCTTCATAAGAACATCTACTGTAATGATGTCACAGGTTGTCTCTCCAAACCACAAGTGCTGGTGGGCCTCTTTCCTCCAGTGCCTAGCAACCTCTGGTGCTACTGGCAAGGGCTGAGTTGTTCCATTCTTGGAGGGAATTTGCAGAATCTGTTTCCGATGGTAGAAGTGGAAATACCTCCCGAAGTAACAGATATTACTTTGGATATCTTTCTCTGAAGAGATACTGTTTTAGGCCATTCCCACCATATGTCCAAAAATGCCCATATTTCACTGTGATCACGCTTGCATCGATTTCTTCCATCTCTGTTACACTGTTATTTGGGTAATTAGAGTGTCAGGCTAGGATCTGGGGAGATCCAGAGTTGAATCCCTGCTCTGCTATGGAAGCAAGCTGGGTGACCTTGGGCCAGTTACACACTCTCAGTTTAACCTACCTTGAAAGGGTTGATGGTAGAATAGGGAAGGGGAGAATGTTGGAAGCCACTTTGTGGAGAAGAGTGGAGTATAAATGAAGTAAGATAAAATAAAATGGCCTTCTGACCCAGCTGAGAGGACCTGATGGTTCAAAACTGCTTGGGGAACTAAACAATTGGCAGTCCGCTTTCTGTGAGGGAAGGGGGAAAGAATCTGTTTGATTGGATGGCTGAGGACTGAGAAGAGGACTTGGAAGGGGGCAGGGAGGATAAGGAAGGTTTCAGGTTATGGGCATGTATTGCAAAAGAGTAACCTGAAGGGAAGGGAAAGGTAGTTTCAGGGAAGAGGTAGGAGATACTATGTTGGATCCAGCACAGAATTTCTGCTAGAGCTACAGCTGTAGCACAAGTGGAAATGTAAGAAAAAGACCTTAGCAGCCGTTTGGCTAAGTCAAACCTATTGTACCCTGCTTGCTTTTCTGCTTGCACAAAATCTCATGGAACTGATTTCTGGGCATTATGTTGTATAGGGAGGAAAGCACTAGGTGTTGTACAAGATTGTGTGCAAGCAGAACTGCACTAAGTCAGTTTATGCTTCCACTTGCTAGTAAGGAGTGACTACTCGCAGAAGGGGCTGCGAAGGAACATCAGACTTTGGAACATCAGCAGGCACTGTATGCCGTAGAGGGGGGAAGAGAGCAGTGTGAGAGAGGTTGCTCGAGAGTTAAGGACAATGACTTTAAAAACAAGGACCTGAGGAACACATGGGTGGTAGAAATGCAAAGCTGAAGAAAATAGGAGCCACTGGGAAAGGTTTGACTAAGTCAAAACTATACACAACCTAGAGGTAGGGGTGTGTATTCAGGTCTACTGGAATCGAAAATATACCTGAAAAACAACTTATCAGTATTTTCCAGGTATATTTCAGCTTCCCGAATTTATCCAAGATTTTTCAGGAGAACTGAGGGGAAAATTCCCCCCAAAATCCCGGATATATTTGGGAATTACCAGCAAAACCAGGCTGCCCAGCAAGGCCACTGCAGAGACTGTAGGGAGAACACTTCCCCCAAGATCGGCTCCTGGGTGGACTCTGTTGGGCAGTCTGGTCTAAACAGGGCTGTGTACTAGAGCCTGTGGGGAGAACTCTCCCCACAAGATCGGCATTCAGCTCCTCGACGGGCTTTGTTGGACACTCTGGTCTAAACCAATCTGCCCAGCAGAGCCTGTGGGGAGAGTTCTGCCCGCAGGTTTGGCTGCTTGGCAAGCTCTTTTGGGCAGTCCGGTTTAAAGCAGGGGTGTCAAATGTAAGGCCCGTGGGCCAGAAGTGGCCCCCCCCATGGCTTTGATCAGGCCTGTGGCTCTTTTCTTTCCCCCCTCCCCCTCCTGTCCTCACACTTTGAAGCTTGAGGCTGCTGAAGTTCCCAGCTCCCTTCCTCTGGTCTTTGCCTGCTTCAGCA
>NW_015177043.1:404843-422855 GCF_001447785.1 Gekko japonicus | reverse complement strand
CAGCAGGAAGCTCTTCTGGGCTTGCAAAGTTACAAAGAAAATACGTAATGGATTTTTCCATTAAGGTCTCTGCACCCAGATAGACTACTCTGGGATTGTTTCCAGCAATAGAAACAGTGCTCTGGGACTGGAATGACAGGGCGCAGAGTGGAATGATAGCCCCTGGAAGTAACAGCAGCATTCTGGGAATGGAATTCCACTCTGGGGGCCCACATTCCAATCCCATAACACTTCTGCTACTCCCAGGGACTGTCATTTCACTCTGGTGGCTGTCATTCCAGTCCCAGAGTAGTCTATCTGGGCCCAGAGACCATAATGGGGAAATCCATTCTGCATTTTCTTTGCAACTGTGTCTGTGCTGTGCTGCCATGTATTTCAATGGAGCTAGCTCAGTTTTTTAGCCTCCGGCTCACACATTTCTGTCTTAGCTCAGGAAGGAGGGCTCCAGAACAAACTAATTTATGCAGTAGCCAAATCGCTCGCTCACAACTTTAATGCCAGTAGCTCACAAACCAGAATTTTTGCTCACAAGACTCCACAGCTTAGAGGGAACATTGCTTGGCATTATATTTTATGACATGTCCAGCCTGGCCCCACAAAGTCCCGTTTATGTCAGATCTGGCCCCTGTAACACATAAGTTCGACACCCCTGGTTTAAAGGGACTTCTCAACAGACCCCCAGCTGAGCCGCCTCTCAGCTGTTTTTAGCAGCTTTGTGGCTTCTTTTTTTGTCTCAGTGTTTTTTGGTTCGGGTCTATTGGACCCCCAAAAATCTGGGTTTTTGAAAAAAAATCCCAAATCTAAATACTTTTACCAGTATTGGGATCCAGGTTTTTTCATGAATCCCAAAATTTGGGGGGGTCCAATAGACCCGAACCGAAAATCACCAAGGAAAATAAATTGCACGCCCCTACCTAGAGGTGGGAATGACTGTTCACAGTTAGCAGGAAGGAAGTGCACAGGCAAACAAGGTGGCACAGGGTTATTAGGTCTATAATTAGACCTAGAGGAATACTGCTAGATGGTACCTCCATGATTACTGCAGCATTGTGACTTTCCAACCCTACCTGGGGGCAACAAGGGTAGAACGGTGTCCCCAGCCTTTTGGGCACGGTGACCTGCAAGTCCAACATTCCATGGTACAGTGACCTACTTAAAATAATAGAGCATGCACAGATCAATAAAACTCCAAGCTCCTTGGACCCACTTTCACAGGCTTTGTGATGCCACAGGGAAGTGGTGGCGGCTACAAGCATAGACAGCTTCAAGAGGGGATTGGAGAAACATCTGGAGCAGAGGTCCATCAGTGGCTATTAGCTACAAGGTATCGATGGAATGTGATGCCTGGGGCAGTGATGCTCTGTATTCTTGGTGCTTGGGGGCCAACAGTGGGAGGGCATCTGGAGTCTGGCCCTCTGGTGAACCTTTTGATGGCTTTGAGTTTTGGCCACTGTGGGGCACAGAGTGTTGGACTGGGGGGGCCATTGGCCTGATCCCACATGGCTTCTCATATGTTCTCTTCTATTCACTCTTAAGTTTAGAAACACTACACTGAACATGGCTTGAATTAATGCGAATTAATTGCCAACTAGTTTCTTTGATTTTAGAAAAGTGTGGTTCCACTGATAGGGGATCTTGACGTATTCCTTTGAGAGAGATGCCATTTTGAGGGCCATGTTCCCATAAACCTTATTTAATCTGTTGATGCCGATTATCATGCTTTCTTGCACTGGCCTCTTTGAGGTGGCCCTGACCGCTACTGGGTTTTCCAGATGGGTTTCCGTAGCGTCATTATGAAGCCTAGGCAATCCTGCTTGAGTTTCAGCGCATTGTTTTAACTGCTAATAAGCAAAATGTATTTGTTATTTATACTTCAAGTTTTATGGATCACCCAATCCCTGAGTTCACAGAGCTCTGGGCGATGAACAACAATAGGATAAAATGCATTGTAACCGTATTGAAATTATGATATAAATTAACTTTAAGATATTCATTACATTTATAAAACAACACCAGATGGCGCATAAGTTTGTCTTCAGCCAGTACCAGACTGTGTCGCTTCATGGGCAGAGGGAAGGAGGAGATAGCGGGGGGAAAGATGGGAGAGGGGAAAGGGAGGGGGGTGGCGGCAGCCAGATGAACCCCATTGCTGTCTCCAACCAAAAGCCTGGCGGAACATCTCTGCCTTGCAGGCCATGTGGAATTGCATTAAGTCCTGCAGGGCCCCTGGTGTCATGTGGCAGGCAGTTCCATCAGGTTGGAGCCAGGGCCAAAAAGGCCCCGGCTTTGGTCAAGGACAGCCAGACTTCTTTGGGGGGACCATGTTACAATTTTCCATATGGAAAAAATGGGAAACATACGGCCACATTACTATTTTGCATCTACTTGAGGCTGGTTAGCTTAGGGAAAAAAGGCCAGTCATAGACACAGGGCTATAAAATTATGCATGGTGTGGATAGAGTGGACAGGGAGTCTCCCCCCCCCCCCATAATGCTAGAATCTGGAGTCATCCACTGAAGCTGAGTGGCGGGGAGATCCAGGACAGACATAAGGAGGTACTTCTTCACACAGCACATAGTTAAGATTGCAGCGCTCGCTGCCACAGGTCGTGGTGATGGCCGCCAACCTGGAAGGCTTTAAAAGGGGAGTGGACAACTTCAGTGAGGATGGAGGAACCAGTGGCTGCTAGCCATGATGGATGTCTACTCCCTTCAGTCCCAGAGGCTTTATATCAGTTGCAGGGGAACCTAGGCAGTATGCTGCTGCTCTAGTACTCTTGCTTGTGGGCTTCCTAGAGGCAGCTGGTTGGCCACGGTGTGAACAGAATGCCGGTTGTGATGGGCCTTGGGTCTGATCCAGCATAGCTCTTCCCACATTCGTATGCTTTCAGTATCAATTGCTCCTCAGGCAGTTGCATACTTGCATTCCTTTTGTTCCCATTCCTTTTGTTCCCATTCTTGTGTGTGTCAGGTTAGCGTTACCTTCTCAGTTGTATCTGGGTATAAGAGGGAAGGGGCTAGCTCTCACGTGTAGCATTTCACATCCAGAATGTAGTTACAACACTTTTGTGCATTCCACATGGAACAGGGTGGGGGGTGGGGGCAAACAGTCACATGTTCCAGATCAGAATTAAAGATTGCTTGGTGGTGATTTCTCCTCCTGCCCCTCCTGTTTTTTCTGCGAATTTTTGTTATTCCTTCAGCATGTCTACCTTAATGCTTAAAAGGGCCATTTTCATTGTTGTCGTGTACATGTCAGCGTTCTTCCCCTGGATTTTGTGTTTTGTGCGTTTGTGTGTCTCCCCCCTCAGTCCCATTTATGTTGGGACGGGGCAGCTGTTGATCCTGGTGTGCTTGTTGATGGCAGCCATTGGGGGGGGGGTGTCACAGCTGCTCAGTGCTGTATTCTCCCGCCCTCTGGGCCCCGCAGGCCGAGGAGCTCAACAGTCCCTTCGGGCAGATCAGCCTCAGCCGCCAGGGCTCCACGGAAGCGCCGGACCCTTCCTCCGCCATCTTCCAGCAGCCGCTCATGCCCCAGCATCCTCAGCAGACGGGATTCATCATGGCTTCCCCCGGGCAGCCGATCACTGCCTCCAACTACTCTGCCTCGGGACACACGGCACCAGCCCAGCAGGTCCTGCAGCCCCAGAGCTATATGCAGCCCCCCCAGCAAGTAAGCTGCAAGGGGGGATGGGTCTGAGCAGCATCCATTGGTATGATCGAGGAATTATAAATAAGAGCGCCAAAAATGTAGGATCTGAGCCAGACAGAGCATGAGGGTTGTGTAGGCATTCGATTGAGCTGGCTACTTTGGTCTTTGGAGGTTAGTTCCTCCCCTCCCTCCCCAATGGCCCAATTATTTGTATTCATTTATTTTATTAATTTGATTTATAAACTGCCCTCCCCCAGAGGGTCCAGGGCAGTGTATATCATAATTAAAACATAAATAAGTTAATTAAATATTCTTTAAATCTACTGTTGCAAATAAGATAAAATAAAGATGATTATGGCTCTTCTGGAGGACTGGTAGGAATACAGATATAAGGACTGAAAGAGGTTAGCATATGTCATAAGATAAGGAGAAGGACCCTTCACGGTAAGTACCAATGGCCCGATCTCTGTTAAGTCGTGGGGAGGTTCCACTGTTCCGAGCATTGTAATGACTTGTAACTCAGCAATTTCCCTTTCTAGTTTGTTCCTGAAGTTCCTTTGCACTAAAACAGCTGCTTTGAGATAAATCAAGATGGGTAGCCATGTTAGACTGTCTGTAGCAGTAGAAAAGAACAAGAGTCCAGTAGCACCTTAAAGACTAACAAAATATGTGGCAGGGGATGAAATCAGCAGAGATTAGATGTGCAAAATGCCTCGTTCCACCCACCCACACTGGCACAAGCGTTAGAACAAAGTTTGAGTCCGGTGGCACCTTTAAGACGAACAAAGTTTAATTCTGGGTATAAGTTTTGTTGGTCTTCAAGGTGCCACTGGACTCGAACTTTGTTCTGTTGCTTCAGACCAACACGGCTACCCACCTGAATCTGGCACATGTGTTGTCCAACATGTGGAGGGGGGGGGGAGCCCTTCCAGAGTTTACTTGTTGTGGACATGGTGTGTGTGGGGGAAGCAAGCATTATGTTGCAGTGTGTTTAGAGCCCTCCACATGTATTGACTGAATGGATGACCCCTCCCTGTACTGGCCAAATGCATGGGGAGAGGGCAGAGCAGGCATGAGCGCACACTTCCCCCCCCCCCCGATGTGATTGTCTGCTTGTGAGCATGGCGCCTAGTGTCCGTGTGTACGCTCATTCCCTGTGATTGGAGACACTGCTTTCCAAACATTTCCAATCACAGAGTGCAAGCGTACATGTGGACACCGCCGCTCCATAGAGGTGCCATACTCATGAGCTGGTGATTGCACACAGGCGCATGGGGGGGGGCAGGGTCAGCATGCTCATGCCCTCTCCCTCTCTGCACATTCACTCAGTGCACAGAAGGGTTGTGTCTGCAGGGAGTACACTGCGGTCCGTCCCCTGGAAACTGGCTTTCTAGTGACATCGTGTCTCCCGCTGACGTGCCTTCGGTGCTAACTCAGTTCTGCTGGCTGTTACGACCGCTGTCGTCTTGAGCAGCCATTCAGCAGCGGGTCACACGTCTCTGCTCTCCTGCATCCTGTCCTCTGTTTTATTTTTTACTGACTGCTCCCTTTATCCTCCCCCCCCCCGACAGATTCAGGTCTCTTACTACCCTCCCGGGCAGTACCCAAACTCCAGCCAGCAATACCGACCTCTCTCTCACCCGGTGGCCTATAGCCCGCAGCGCAGCCAACAGCTGCCTCAGCAGTCACAGCAGCCTGGTAAGTGGGGGCAGCGCATGCGGCATCTCAGCAAGGAGAAGGGGGCGGTGGCTAACAGCTGTCAGGGAGGGCCCCGGGCTGTCTTGCTCCTTCCTGGAGCCTGCAGGAGCCCATCCGTTTATGGGGCTCGGACCCAGCGCACATAAAGAGTTCCTCGAGAAAGCAAATTTAGCCAGCTCCGGCGGCCGATTGACTGGAGCTGTAGTTGATTAATCCCAGAAGATCCATTTAAATACGTTGCTTGAAGCTGAAAAGCAAATTTGTTCAGCTGTCATTCTGAACGGAGCTTGCCTCTCCCATCTCCAAGGAGGGCGTGGTGGTGGAGCAGACAGGAATTGGATACTCTTTGGGCCAGAGCAGACATAACATCAAGCACACCCTGACTTTAAAAACAGCAGTGCCCCCTCCCTCTGGGCCATTTCATGGAATGCAAAGGGTCTCCCGAAGCTGTATTTAAAGCAGCTGATGTGGGTGGGAGTTATTTTCAGCTGGGGAACTGGCTGGGGGTGGGCGGGAGGGGGAGTTAATGCTTCATTCCCCCATACCTCTGTCCAGATCCATATCGGGCCCCAGTGGCTGTTTTCTGAGGCCCAAATAACATTTTCTTGAGTTGTATTTTATTTATGTATTTATTTATTTATTTATTTATTTGGATTTCTACCCCGCCCTCCCCGAAGGCTCATGAGTTGTACTCATTGAACTCCAGCATTGCCTGTAGTTTTTAGCCCTTGCCTCCCCCTTCCCTCGCCATAACATCTAGTGTAGCCTTTGCCTTGTGTCACAGTGCTACAGATACTTTACCCAGCTTCTCACCAATGGCAGCCTCTTTGACATGGGTGTGGGGATGGGGAAAAGCATTGTCTTGCATCCTGCATTCTTGAAAATTCTCCCTCTCTTCCCATCTTTGCTGGGACGTTTTTGGGGTTTTTTGCGACCCCCTTCCCCTCCTGCTGCTGGCAACCCTTTTGCCCCCATACTGGCAACCCTTTTGCCCCCATACTTCCCCTCCTGCTGCTGGCAACCCTTTTGTCCCCATACTGTTCCTGGGGCACAACTGATTGGCACAGAAGGGGGTGGTGGTGGTTGCAAAGACCGCTTCTGCAGGCATCACTCCACTTGTGCTTAACTGGATCCATCCAGGGTCACAACATCAGGGCAGAAGATCTGGTAGGGGAAAGCTAAACATACGACTAGTGGTTTGGGTGGCGGCTGTGCATTTGGTGTCATTAGCAGTCCGGCCACAGGACAGCTGAGCTTTGGTGCCTGCTTGGCTTTATAAAGCAAAGAGCCAGTGCAGTGTACCCATCTTAGTACTGGACTAGGACCTGGGAGACCCACATTCGAATCCTGTCTCTGGTGTGGAAGCTCACTGAGTGGCCACGAGTTCATCAGGAGCACTCAGCCGTTCTCCTGTTGATCCACTCCTCTGTATTGGCCCACAGAACAGAGGATCAGCACACACACACACACACCCAGTGCCTAGCATTTCAGGTGGGAAACTGGGTTGGCAGAGGGGACACTGACATTGCTGGGGCGCCAAAGAGATGCTAACCTCCGGCTTCTTGTCGCGGCACAGGTTTACAGCCAATCATGTCCAACCAGCAGCAGACATACCAAGGTATGATAGGAGTGCAGCAACCCCAGGGCCAAAGTCTCCTCAGCAACCAGCGCGGCAACATGGGCGGCCAGATGCAAAGCATGATGGGCGTGCAGCCATCTCAAAGCCAGGGCCTCCTCAGCAACCAGCGAGGAAACATGGGGAGCCAGATGCAAGGCTTGATGGTCCAGTACACTCCACTGCCTTCGTATCAAGTGAGTCGGCAACACGAGTGAGAAGAGTGGCGGAAGGGTACAGTGACAGAAACAGCCGTTCTGCTGTTCTGCAGCCCTCGGGTGTCTGGGAGCGAGCCCCACATATACTCAGATGTTTTGGTCCCTTTGGGAAACCTTCAGGGGCCACTCAGTTTTGGCAACAGTGCCACAGTTCAGAGTGCCTCCCACGTCCATCGTTGCAGGAAGGCATTTGTGTACGACACAGAGCAAAAACGCAACGTGAGATAACAGCAGCGGTCCTCTATCACATTCTCTCGCTCTCCTCCTTCGCGATGTGTAGCGAAACCTTGATAGCATCCAGGACACTAAAATCTGGAAGCCTGAACGCTGTGGATAACCAGCCTGGCTCTGATGTTGAAAGGAAATGGTGGCAAACTCGCTGAACAGTTTCAGTTCCTCAACCGAATTTCCAAAGACTTGTTGAAGTAAACGGGCCTTGTTTTCTCCCATCCCCCTTCCATAACCACCACGTACTATTAGTAACCGCATGCTAGGCGCTGTATAGAGTGGAGAAATGTAAGAGGCCCAGTCCAGAGATGCCTCCTCATTGTATGCCCATGAGAGTCCATATGAACTGTAGAAGATTTCTATCAAATTGGGGATTTCTTTCCTCAACAGTAAAGACTAGACCAGGGGTGGCCGAACTTGCTTAACCTAAGAGCCACATAGAATAAACGTCAGATGTTTGAGAGTTGCAAGACATGAACAAATATTACACGTTTTTACTGGGAAAGGTGCAGATTTGCTTTCTATTAACATTAATTGAGGCTGCCAAAAATAATAACAGAAGCGGTAACAGCAGATATTGATAATGATATTTATTTGTCCAATTATATTTGTTTGCTAATGATATTTAGCTTCCCCGGGAGCCCTTCCGGGAGCCACACAATATGTGTGAAAGAGCCGCATGTGGCTCCCGAACCGCAGTTTGGCCACCCCTGGACTAGACAGTTTGCTTGTAGCTGAAATCATTGCTTCTGTGAAAGGCCAGACTTAGAGATGGGTTGTGTGGTTGTATTCTGACAGTGGAGGGGGCCCTCCAGTCTTGCTGTCTCTGCCTTTTACCCTCTTTCCCATTCGTGATGAATTCATTGCCTGGTTTTTCTTTCTGAGCAGGTCCCCGTGGCTAACGAGTCTCAGGGCGTGGTCCAGCAGCCCTTTCAGCAGCCCGTGCTGGTACCAGCAAACCAGTCTGTTCAAGGAGGACTGCAAGCTGGAGGGATGCCTGTCTATTACAGCGTCATCCCACCCGCCCAGCAGAACGGCACCAGGTAAAGTTTGATCCAGGTCCTGCTCCTCGTCCCTTCCTTGACTCATGTCCTCTTTGACTGGTGACCACCACAAGCAGGGTCTCTTCATCTGTGGCCACCTCCTCTCAGAACGTATCTGCAATATTCCTTTCCTTGGTGCCTTTTAGAAACCACGTTAAAACCGGTGTTATGCGGTCAAGGAATGGACTTGCAAGTCGTCCCTGTTCCTTCGGGTTCCTGGGAGGCTGGAAGACCCAACAGCCATCCCAAGTCTCAGCGATGCTGCCCCTTTGCCTCACACCTGTGGGATGTACCCAAAGCCACACTGTCAATGACCACCGCCACCAGGAGATCAGAGACTATCTCCTACTGGACAGATCTGTCTATGTGGCACCCTTTACCTGCGTTGCCATTTAGAGACTCCGCCTAGTTGCCACGTCTCCTCCTTCTCTCCTCCAAGCTAGCCCGGGGACGATCTGTTGGAGTTTCTAGCGATCATTCTTAAGGGATGGCAAGCTTACTCTCTGCTTCTCTCCACTACTATGATTGGAGACCAGATAGGCGTGCTGTTTTTGCACTGATCAGGCTTCAAGCATTCAAAATATAAACAGAAATACTAAAAAAAATGGGTGTGTGTGTGTGTGTCAGAATCAATGCTCCCTCTAAGCTTTAAAGTCTTGTGAGCAAAAATTCTACTTTGTGAGCTATAGGCATTAAAGTTGTGAGCGAGCCATTTGGCTACTGCATAAATTGGTTTGCTCTGGAGCCATCCTTCCTGAACTAAGAGAAGAATGTGTGAGCCGGAGGCTAAAAAACTGTAAGCTAGCTCACACTAACTCAGCTTAGGGAGAACACTGGTCAGAATCCCCCCCAAATAATAGAACCAGTGCCTGCACCTTTAAGAAATGGATGCCCTAAAGAGATCTCAGTAGCCATTGAAGGGATCGCTAGGCAAGGACAACAGTATTCCCAAGCATTCCAAGCCTTGGTTTCTGGCAGGAAAAGATTTGGGGGGTGGGGATTTATACCCCGCCCTTCACTTGAATTCTCAGAGCGGCTTACAGTCTCCTTTCCCTTCACCTCCCCACAACAGACACCCTGTGAGATAGGTGAGGCTGAGAGGGCTCAGAGAGAACTGTCCTTGAGATAACAGCTCTGACAGAACTATGGCTTGCCCAAGGTCATCCAGCAGCTGCAAGTGGAGGAGTAGGGAATCAAACCCAGTTCTCCCAGATTAGAGTCCGCGCACTTAACCACTACATCAAACTGGCTCTTGAGGGGACTAGGCCCTTTCCAGGGCTGTTTTGGGCTCCCCTTTCACCCCTGCTCCTCTCCTTCCTGCTCTGGAGGGAGGACTAAAAGGGACCAGGACCAGAAGCAACCACCTGGCAACTTACTACCATGCAGTTTGCGCACCTCGTCCAGGTGCAGCAGTGGCTACAAGTTAACGCTGCACAGTTTACCTGGGTCCAGCAGCAGCCCCCACACAACTTGCGTGACTTAGCTGGGCCCAGCTGTGGCCACTGCACAACTCACCCAAGTGACTTGCTACCCCATGACTTCTGCAACTTGGCCAGACTTTTCCCAGGGGGGAGGCTGCCAGAAGGAGGGAATGCTCAGAACCAGTGTGACCATAGTGGATCGTATGTCGGACTCGGATCTGGGAGACCAAAGTTCAAGTCCCCACTCTGCCATAGAAGCTTGCCAGGGTGACCTTGGGCCAGTCCCTTTCTCTCAGCCTAGCCTACCTCACCAGGTATTGTGAGGATAAACTAGAGGAGAGGAGAAGGATGTAAGCTGCTGTGGGTCCCCACTGGGGAGAAAAATAGTCTATAAATGAAGTAAATAAACAATAAATAAAGCTGAAGACGTGGGGGGGGTGGCAGATAAACAAGAGGTTGGGAAGGAAGCAGGGGAAAGGGTTGCAAGGAGGAAAGAGGAAATAGGGTGGGGAAGGGGACCCAGGAGAAAACCAAGCGGCCCCCCGCAAGTCATCGCGGGTTTCCCACCCATTCTTTTATGACTTGTAGACCTCCCTACAGAAATCAGCGTAAACAGCCCAGTAGGCAAAGGGGGGGGGGGAACAAGAGTTTCTGTGTTTTACCAGGGAAAGAAACGCGTCGTGCCCCTGCCATCTGCGGCAGTGAATAAGCCTGCCCGTAATTGAAAGATGATCAAAGTAGGACTCTCAGTAATTAGCATTAAGCAGATGAATGGTGCTGGGAATCATCCAGCGCGAGTGGGCTCAGGAGTGCTTGCCTCCCGGACGGGGTGGGGGTGGGGGGGAGCACAGCTGCGGCCTCCTCCGTGCAGCTTCTGCCGCCGCTCTCACCCGAACTTCCTCCTTTCCCATCGCAGCCCCTCCGTTAGCTTCCTGCAGGCTCCGGGGACAGAGCAGTACCAGATGCCCCAGTCCCCTTCGCCCTGCAGCCCACCACAGATGCAGCAGCAGTATTCAGGTAAGGCAGGTTTCTTTATGACCTGGGGGCATTCAGGCTGGCAGGGTACAATTGACTGTCCTTCTCCCATATGGACCACCTGCAAGCAAAGATGGAACTAGGATGCCGGTGGGGGGGGGGGGAGGACTACCCGTTTCTTCACCCGTTGATAAATTAACCTCTTCAGCTGCCAAAGACTGGATCGTATCAGAGTGTGGGCATTAACGGCTGGATTTTAACGGACCATTCCCCATCACCGCCCCGCACGGAGTGCATATTGTCTAGCCATCATAAGTCACAGTACTCCTTGCACATGCGTGTGTACCTACAAAATATCTCTGAGCTTTGCTCCTTGTACCAGTAGTTTTGAATCACCATATAAAAGCACAGTTGCTACTTTGCACGTAGCAGTCCAAGGAACAGGGAGATTTATCTCTGCGGGGAACACTCCGTTTCTTTCTTTTTTAAAACCAGATTTTTATTTTTCCCAACATATTATGTTGGGAACACTCCGTTTCTTGACCGATGCTTTTGTGTGGCTTTAGCAGACTTGGAAACGCTTTACTTGCAAGACGGTTACTTGCTTCTCTGTACCTTCTGCTCTCTCCATTACCTTCCTGCTTTCCCCTGCTACCACCATCTGTCCCCCTTCTCTGATCTAGGAAAACAAGACTCTGGTTGTGTACTGGCCTGTCCCCGTGTCGGGCTTTGCTTGCTGCTCTCGTCATTCAGTGGTGGGGAGACAGCTGTGCATAGTGCCCGGTTAGAAATGCTCAAATACCTGCCACTCCGGGTCGCACCTATTCGCCAGTTGGGGAGGGGCCATGGCTCAGTGGCAGAGCATCTGCTTGGTATGCAGAGGGTCCCAGGTTCAATCCCCGGCATCTCCAGTTAAAGGGATCAGATAGCAGGTGATGTGAAAGACCTCAGCCTGAGACCTTGGAGAGCTGCTGTCAGTCTGGGTAGACAATACTGACCTCGATGGACTGATTGTCTGATTCAGTGCAAGGCAGCTTCATATGACGCTTGGAGCAGGGGCCTGATTTTTCCTTTTTTTCCCTTTTTCTTTTTTTGGGGTGGTAGTGGTATTTTGTGTGTGTGTGTGTGTGTATGTATGTACTTGTGAGCCTGGAAGTTATGGTGACTTTTGGTGACCCCTAGTGGGGCTAGGACATTTCAGAGAGGCGACTTGATAACCTTCCTCTGGCTTCCCAGCCCTGGTATTTCTTGGAGGTCGTCTTTCCAAGTACTTGCCAGGGTCGGCCCTGCTTAGCTTCAGAGATCTGACAAGATCGGGCTTGCCTAGACTATCCAGGTCACGCCAGGGACCTGATTTTTGATACTCCATCTGTTTGTCAGTGTTCAGCAGGTTGTTTCACTGTATCCCTTACTAACTGTGCAGTACACTGTGGCTGGCTTTTCACATATGTGCATTCTCACACAACCTGACATAGTTCTACTACCTCCGCCCATCCTTGCAACATTAGTGCTCTGCTGAGCAGGCAGTTATTTAAACACACAATTAAATCACTCATGAATCATACAAAGCAATCTTCAATGAACGCTGTCTATCAATAAAATCCAGCCCCGCAGTATTCAGCTGCACAGTCATTAGTGGAGCGAATGGTTGCTGATCCATTTGCATCAGCAGCATCTTTGCACATGTGCAGTTTTGGGGGAAAACCCATGAAAACTGGTTTGGCTGCTTGCCATGAACCGAACAGACCAAGTGATTGGCTCATACCTGATCGCCACCTTTGCATGTGGTAAGCTTGACACTTGAATGTGGTCATGGCATAATTCGCACCATCCCTAAATATGATGGCCAATTCTCCTTTCTTTGATTCAGCCTGCTAATAGGAGTTAATTGCAAAGCAGTTTTTACCCTCTTTTCCATCTTGTAGAAAAGTGTTTGTGTGTGCGCGCGCACATTCTGCCTGCTCTGGCCATACAGATATTCACATCAGTAAGCACTGTCATAGAAATTGCAAACATGTGAGTCACCAGCTCAGGTCCTGTTCAGATATTTGCTGCCTTCTGGGGGGGGGGGGGAGGCATTAGAGTTGCTGTTGCCTTTTTGTCTCACCGATATATTCTCCCTTGGGAATAGTAATGTCTGACAAAATGCTATAATCCCACCACCCCAGCAGCCCCGTAGCTAGGGATTTTGGGGGGAGGGGGCCTGGGGGATCTTAGCTAATTAAATCAAAGTTAATCACATTAATTCAATTTGGGACTGGCCCGGGAGAGAGGGGGCCCGCTAGAAATGTTAGGGGGCCAGGCCCCACAGGCCCCATGTTAGCTACGGGCCTGCACCCCAGGTATGTGCTCTCAAGCATTAAAGTGGGTGGCAAAGGCGGAGCTTTTCTGGCCCATGAATGGGTGTGTTGCTGGACAATCCGTTGTCTACCCCAGTGAAATGGTGTCTTTGGTCTGCATATGGAATTCTAAAGTTCAAGACCTTGCGAAGCTTTAAAGGACCAAGTCGCTGCCTCTCTGCTTAGCCTCCCTCAACACAACGAGGCTCACAGTCACTATCTCGTAGCGAGGGAAGCTCACTAAACTCTCTACCGTCAAACTCCTCTACCAGACTTGATCTGCCTGCTTACCAGCATGACACCATGAAACAAGGCTCATTCAGCTTTATTTACATACGACTCTATGCTGTTGCCAGAACCTACGGAAATCTGTACACTGCGTAGCCCAGGGAGCGGCTGTTGGATTCATCTAGCATTTCAGGAATCCACAGACAAGCCCCCCCCTCCCCGACAACCTTGATAAGCAGTGTGGACACTACAGCATTCATTCAGCCAAAAACACATGAAGTGTCACATCACATCAGAAAGCATCATGCACACTCAGATATTCATTCAAATATTTCTTGTGAAGCAGTGAAAGGGGAGAAAGAAGGATTTCTGGAGAGAGAAGTGGAAGGGCAAGAAACGAATTCCTTTATTCACATCAGTGGAGACACGATAGTATAATGCAGGGGTGTCAGACTCATTTGTTATGAGGGCCGGGTCTGATATAAATGAGACCTTGTTGGGCCGGGCCACCTGTGTCATAAAATGTAATGCCAGGCAGCAGAGATATAAGCTTTATAAAAGGACACAAACACAAAGGGTTTTCTTTAGTTAAAATAAAAACATGCTTAGAACATTAGCACTCTTGCAATATTTTGTTTATTTAACAGTATCTGATAACTGACACCTCTTGCTCTGAAGATGTCTGTGCTGTTGCAATCTTGAGTATGCTGTTCAGGTGTGTATCTGTAAGCTGCAAACCTAGGATGACGCAGCAGCAGCAGAACTGGAAGCGGAAGCAGAAGACAGCCAATTCCACTGTGGGCCTGATAGAATCCCTACAGGGGCCTCATCCGGCCTCCGGGCCGCATGTTTGACATCCCTGGTATAATGCCTCCAAGGGCATTTGTACATCCTTATTTGTCGTCTGCCCTGAGCCTGTCAGAATAGGTAGGGAAGAAAGCTAAATAGGTCTCAAGCTTAGTTGCTCTGGGCTCAAGGGGCAAAAAGATGGTTCAGACCACCGTAGCGTTTCAGCTTTTGTCTTAGGTACGTGTGCGTGGGGGAAGCAGGGAGAGCAGGCATAAAGAGGCAGATTCAAAAGAGAGAGGAAAGAATAAGGCTACACAGGCTCAAGAGAGTGGTGAGATTCTGTGGGAGGGGGGAAATGGGACCGCCTCCGTTAGCCCCACATACCTACTCTTATTGAATAAGTTAGGAGAGGTCAACAAGTCACAAGTGGCCTGCTCGGGCTACATACAGAAACTGAGCTAGGAAAGAAACATCCAGGGGCTTTACATTCCCTTGGCGGCAACGGCCTGTGCCACCATATGGCAGCCTCTCCTGCTTCAAGAGCGGTAGGAAGATAGAACTGAAAGCAAAGACAAGCTCTAGCTTGATGATCTCTGCCCGTGTCTTTCCTGATCTCGGTTGACCTATTCAAACAAACATCTCCGCATCTCTATAAAATGCAAACGGCAGCCTCGTGCAGCCTCACTATGCCTCAGGACTGTGCAGGGAAGAGCACCGTGGCTTGTACTCATTCAACCTCTACTCCGTTTTTGGTATTTGGAATTGGATTGCAGTGTTCCACTGCTAGAGTTTTAAAGGAAAATACGTATTTTAAAGGACGTGCGTGAAGTACCTTCTCCTTTTCCTGCACAGCCCGAGGCAAACTGAACCTGCACAAGCCCACAATTTTGCATTTTATAGATAGACCGAGATGCATGGCCCTTATTTATTTATTATTTATTTATTTATTTATTTAAATTTATAACCCGCCCTCCCCGCGAACGGGCTCAGGGTGGCGTACAGATGGGGCCAATGCCCAATACATAAAACATTAAAACTGCATTTTAAAAACATTCAGTGCAACATAAGTGCTCTCTGTTGGAGTCCCAGCTAAGACTATTGCTAGCTTCACCCTTTGGACTTCCTAGCAGTCAGGGCTGCTTTTGAACATGTGCTGGCCAGAGTCGGATTTCTTTATCCTAACAGATTGATCGAGACTTTGCAACCTGGATTTGTGGCACCACCTCCTGGCCATACTGGCATCCTACATGAGGCTTTCAGGTCCCCTCTCAAACGTTATGGCAAAACTTTTACAAAAAGTCACAGCGTTCAAGTTTGAGTCACAGTGCTGGGCTAGAACTTTATGTCTAGCAGTCCCAAGGCAACAAAAAAGTGAGGAAGCATCTCTTACAAGTCCCTTCCTCCCCCCTCCCCCCCCCGCCGTTTTTTAGAAGTAGACTGTAGAATAGTTCTGTCGGCTACGAAACTGTTACGGTGGCAGTGTGCAAAATGTCAGTGAATGTGGGAAGAGGTATTTTTCCTTTGGGAATGAGCCAGTAGCCACTGTTGTCTTTTCCTCTATGATATTTTCTCTTGAAGCCAGGATCACAACTAAGCTGGGGCTTGCATATAGCCAGTTTTTTTCGGGTGGGGGGCTGGTGACCATGTGTTGAGAGACTGGAAGGCGTGACCTGCCTGTTCCGTTGGAATACTCTGTACAGTTCTGGTCACTGTACCTCAAAAAGGACATTGCAGAGCTGGAAAAAGGACAGAGGAGGGCAACCGAGATGATTCGGGGGTTGGAGCACCTTCCCTACGAGGAAAGGCTGAAGAGTCTGGGACTTTTCAGTTTAGACAACCAAGGGAGAACATGATAGAAGTTTTTAAAATTATGCATGGAGTGGAGCGAGTTGACTAAGAGAAATGTTTCTCCCTCTCCCAAAATACTAGAACTCGAGGGCATCCCTGTGAAGCTGATGGGCAGTAGGTTCTGGACAGACAGAAGGAAATACTACTTTATACAGAGAGTTATTAAAATGTGGAATTTGCTGCCAGAGGATGTAGTGACAGCCACAGGAATAAACAGCTTTAAAAGGGGATTAGATAAATACATGGAGGATAAGTCTATTAATGGCTACTGGCCATGGTGACTGAAGGGAACCTTCACATTCAGAGGCACTAATCCTCTGAATCCCAGAAGCAGAAGGCAACATCAGGGGAAGGCCTCGGCCTCTGTGCCCTGTTGTTGGCCCTCCGAAGGACCTGGTTGGCCCCTGTGTGAGACAGGATGCTGGACTAGATGGGCCACTGGTCTGATCCAGCAGGACTCTTCTTTTTTTCTTTTTTTTCTTTTTTCCCCACTTTTTAAAAAATGTTTATTAAGGTCAAGTATAACTTATAACATGTACAATAACTGCAAAACAGTATACAAAAGTCCTGAGAGTCCAAAATTACAAACCAGCCAGTTAATCACCCCCAAAGTTTTCAACATACATCAACAGTTGTAACATACTAACATAATAATTTAATATCAGATCCGTTCCCATCTATAAAAATGACTTTTGAACTATAAATCCCACTGACTGGAGTCAGGTTTAAAATACCACACGTTTGGGAGTCTGCTACTCTATACAACAAGAGGAGGACTCTTCTTATGACCAGGCGGTAGGTGATGTGAAAGACCTCTGCCTGAAATGCTTTAGAGCCTCTGCCAGGCTGAGTGGGCAATACTGACCTTGATGGACCTAGGGTCTGATTCAGTGTAAGGCAGCTTCATGTGTTCACGACCTGGAAAGGTAAGCTGCTGGACTTCCTGAGAACGCACGTTGAAAAACCACTGTTGTAGATCGATGAAAAGGGAACTAAACTTAAACTCCCGGTCTCAGAAGTCTCCGCTTAGTGCCTTTCCTGTCACGATCGCTGGGGCAGTGCTTTGCATCACCAAGATGTGTTTGTGGGGCTCAGGGTGATAAACTGCAGCAGGCCTGGTATGTAGAAAAGCCCCATAAGCTATTTTTCTAAATGAACAGGGCCCGACTGTTAACGACCATTCACATTTCCGTTTCAAAGTTTGCACTCTAGTGCCAGAGCTCTCTGCCCCTGGCCTGTCGCACTTATGAATAAATTAGTTCCTCGATAGTTTGTGCCTGAAGGCCAGAACAATAAAAGTCAAAATATTGGCAGAGAGAAGCAAGTGGAAACAAGCACATCAAAAGCCATTTTCAGGGACTATAAAAGTCATCTGTCTTGGCATTTCTACCATTTTATGGTCCCTCTGTTTAACAGAGGGGGAGGGGAGGGGGCTCTATCCCTGCACAGAGGAGGGCGTGGTTTGTTGTTTATCCTCAGCGTTGTCATCGCTGTGAAATAGGGGCCATTTAGCTGTTGAATGGGCTCCATCTGGCTTCATCTCTGTAGCTTTGCTCTGCATCTCTCCCTCACTCCCCTTCCCCCGTGTTATTTGATGGTTCAAGTATATGGCACTCAGTAAGGACGTTTCTAGGCAGCACAGCATCTCCCCACTTCCCAAAGGCAAGAGAAGAGAGGGCTCTCAGGCCTAGGAGCACCATTGGTTCCCTAGCCTCTGGACATGCAGCCTGCACAGATAAATAGATAGATATGAGTGTGCAAGTGGAAAAGAGTAAACAGTAATGGCTAGGATATCCGTTTGCCTGCAATAACACATAGGCTTGCCAACTCCCCGATGGGGGCAGGGCTTAGGGTTGCCAAATCGGACTTACCTCGCCGGCGGGGGACTCTGGGGTGGCTCCCGGAGCGTGCGCGCACCGCATGCACGTCACAGGGAAGTGACGTCATGACGCCGGGCGC
>NW_015177043.1:393715-404652 GCF_001447785.1 Gekko japonicus | reverse complement strand
GCAGGGGAAGCTCCACCCCCAAGCAGTCCCAGCACACCCAACACATCCAGCGTGATGCCGTCACCTGGAAGTGACATCATCATGTCGGGCACATTGTACAAGGGAGGCTCTAGCATTCAGGTAAAAACTCAATGGTGACCATAGAGTTTTTTCCCCGAAT
Source organism: Gekko japonicus (assembly GCF_001447785.1). Lineage (NCBI taxonomy): Eukaryota > Metazoa > Chordata > Lepidosauria > Squamata > Gekkonidae > Gekko > Gekko japonicus. The sequence continues at coordinate 404,492 of NW_015177043.1, read as the reverse complement.
GCTAGAGCGTCCCCTAAAAGACGAGCCCAGCCGAATGACGTCACTTCATGCCAGAAGACTCCTGGAGCTGGGCTGGAGCCCCCCACCAGGACGGAGGTAAGACCTGCCAACCCTAATAACACAAGCCCCCTGATGTCATTCCCTCTTCATATCTTTGCATCTGAAATGGAGTTGCAACCAGCCAAAGGTCATTCTGTACCCACTGCCCTTGATTTATCTTCAAACCAGCAAATGGCCTTGAAAGCCTTTAGAGCCAGCTGACCCTTTGTTCACCGCTACTATGTGCAAGGTAGTGGGGTGTGTGTGTAAGGGTGGAAAAGTCGGGCTACTTCTTAAATCCTCATAGAGTTGTGATCTTTGCGTGGTATGAGTCCACCTGCATTGAGAAACCTAATGCAGAGCCAGGGAGTCCCTCTTACCTGCTTATAACGCATGGCGATTCAAATGGATAACTCTACTAGGCTTGGCTCAGGTGCCTACTTGGGAAAGAACCGGATGTGTGTGTGGTTTGGGTCAGAATTGCCTGTATTTTCTCAGCTTAAATCCCAGCAAGGAGAAATAGGAGAGATCTGTGAATAGTGGCGGGCAGTGTCCTCAAGTCACAGCAGACTTAACATCAGCGATCCTGTACTGTTTTCAAGGCAAGAGACGTTCAGAGGAGGTCTGCCATCGCCTGCCTCTGCATAGTGACCCTGGTATTCCTTGGGAGGCCTCCCATCCAAATACTAGCCAAGGTTGACCCTGCTTAGCTTCCATGATCTGACGAGAGCAGGCTAGCTTGGGCTATCCAGGTCACGGTGGATCGATGAATGACCGGCCTTAAAAGGCTTTTTTTTGCAAGGAAGGGCCCTCCTTTGCACTTTAAAAGTGCTATAAAAATGACGATGAATTCTGAGCCGTGCGGTGCTCCTGCACTTCTCCTGTTCATTTCCCCTTATATCTATTTTTTAAAAGTCAAATATGAAACAAGGTCATAGATTATTTTAGACCGTTGGCTTTTTATCTTGGAAAATTGTAATGAGCCACCTTGAGATTTGTGGATTCTGATGGGGTGTTATTGTTCATCATTATTCACTCCCTGTAAACCATCTCAAGTTTGCCGTTAGGAAAGAAAAGTGGGGTATAAATCTTTTTAAACAATATCGAATGGTGGAGAATGCGTGTGCTGCCGGAATCCTTACAAAACAGTAGCCCCAGGCGACTTGTACAAGCGAGCACCAGCCATATGCATATTCAGGGAAGGCTAAAAAAAAAAATCCCTCCAAAACCTAAGGTTACCGAACTGTCAAAAGTAACCTTCCATATCCTAAGTGATAATGGCTGGCCCAGGCTAACCCAGTAATGGATGGCCTAGGGGCTAGCCCAGTCTCATCCAGACTCTGAGGCTCAGCCAGGGTCAGCCCTGGTTAGTACTTGGATGGGCGGCCAAGTCCAGCGTTGCTACACAGAGACAGGCAATGGCAAACCGCCTCTGTCTCTTGCTGTGAAAACCCCGGGGGGGGGGGGGTGTTTCACCATGAATGAGCTGTGTCTTGATGGTGCTTTCCACCACCAGACAGCCTTGAAGCTACAAGCTTGAAGGTAGGAGCTAAAATAATTCATTTACCTCTGTGTCCAGAGCCAGGTCTCCATGGCCTCCTCCACAGAGCCAGTTTGGTGTAGTGGTTAGGAGCACGGACTCTAATCTGGGAGAATCGGGTTTGATTCCCCACTTCTTCACATGCAGCTGCTGGTGCGACCTTGGGTCAGTCACAAGTTCCTTCAGAGCTGTTCTCTCGGGAGCAGTTCTCAAGAGAGCTCTCTCAGCCCCACCTACAGGGTGTCTGTTGTGGGGAGGGGAAGGGAAAGGAGATTGTAAGCTGCTCTGAGACTCCTTCGGGTAGTGGAGGGCAGGGTATAAATCCAATCTCTTCTTCTTCCTCCTTGACCCCTGTCACCTCCACTCCTCCCATTCCGCCATTCTCACTTGCCTGATGGACTTGTTGCCAGTGGTAGAGCACACGCATGCTGTGGTAGATCATGCTTGGCCTGCAGGAAAGCTCCAGGCTGTAGCTCCAGACCCCCCAGGTAAAAAATGTCAGGTAGCGAGGTTGGAAAAGCTGTAGAAACTTTTCTGTGCCGGAGCTCGTGGGCAAGCCACTGCTGGACTGAATCGTTCTCCTGCAGCTTCGTCTCTGCTTAACTTCTTCCGCCCTCCTGCCCAGCTGAAAGGAATACTGGCAGCCTCGTGTGCTCCCGTTCATCCTTGCGTGGCTCTCTTTCCTCTCCCCTCCCTCCTTCCTCTCTGCTGGCTCTCACCCTTGTCCCTCCCCTCCTTTCTGCTTCTTTCCCTGTCACCACTTAGATTGTAAGCTCCTTGAGGCAGGGACCTGTCTCTTTGGGCTTACCAAGCTCTGTCTGCATCATGAACGCTGATGGCACCGTATCAACAGCAATGCTCCCTCTAAGCTGTGGAGTCTTGTGAGCAAACATTCTACTTTGTGAGCTACCGGCATTAAAGTTGTGTGAGTGAGTGATTTGGCTACAGTATAAATTAATTTGTGCTGGAGCCGCCTTCCTGAGCTGAGACACAAATGTGTGAGCCGGAGGCTAAGAACCTGTGTGCTAGCTCACACTAACTCAGCTCAGAGGGAACACTGTCTCAACAGTAGTAATCAAGGCCTGGCTCCCACAGCTTCAGTTGTGAGCGCCTAGAGCCGGGTTGAGGAGGAGGAAGTAACTGTGATTTGAGGCTTCACACAGTGCACACCCGCTTACGGTGATCCCTTCCTGGCTTCTTCTCTAGGGGTGTCTCCGACGGGGCCCGGCGTTGTGGTGATGCAGCTGAATGTACCCAACGGCCCCCAGCCCGCCCAGAACCCTTCCATGGTACAGTGGAACCACTGCAAGTACTACAGTTTGGACCAGCGAGGGCAGAAGCCTGGCGACATCTACAACCCAGACACCAGCGCTCAGGTAGAGAGAGGGCAGGATGGCTCTCCGGAGAGGGTTGGGTTCAGTTCTTTCCGCCCTGTTATCCCCGCCGATAACCTCCTCCTTCATTCCTTCCCTCCCCCAGGCCAGCAGCACGCAGCTGAACAGCCCCATCACCTCCCCCACACAGTCCCCAGCTCCGTCGCCGGTCACCAGCCTCAACAGTGTCTGCACGGGTCTCAGCCCTCTCCCAGTGCTCACGCAGTTCCCCCGGCCCGTGGGCCCGGCACAAGGTAATGGAGTGTGTGTGGATTCTGGGGATGCTCGTCATAGTGCAGGGGCTTAAGAAACGTCTTTTGTTATATTGTTGGGAGTTTGTTGACGTTCCCTTGTTGTACGGTATAGTTATTTTAACACGATACCTTAAGGGAAAAGCCTTTGCTTTAGTTTCCGTTTTCACTGGTGTTGATCGCTGGCTGTGGTGGTTATGGTCTAGCAGGGCCCAGACCAGGCCTCACTTATGTTCTAGTAAAGTTCTGTTCTGTTTTGATACCGGGTGCCCTGGACTCTGGAGTTATCATAGTTTTGTTATAACGAAGCTTGATTATTCTTGCACAAGCATGCGGGCTCCAAGGCCGGTGACCTTCGAAGCTCACCCAAGAAGGAACTTCTTGCCTAACGTCACTGTGGCTTTCAAGGTGCATTGTGGGTAGTTGCACCTTTCCCGTTTCTGCCAACCTCCCTAGCTGAGTGCGGCCTCCGTCCTGGCTGTTTAAGGAGCTGTTGCTGTTCATTCCTAATGGGCATGCGGCAAAAGAATGACCACCCCTTCCTTGACCTCTGGAGGCTTGGAGTGGAGGCTGAACCAAGAGCCGCTCTTCTCATTGAGGCTGTTCCACACCGCGCCTTTGCCTTGAGAAAAGCACTGTTCCTCTGGAGCCCAGCCAGGAGCATCAGTAGCTTATAGCTTCTGGGAATTATTTTTGCCCTACCATCGAACTAGGGGGAATCCAGCCCCTTTATTCAAATCACTGGGGCGGGGAGTAAACCCTATGTCTGGGAAAGCCAGTCTCTCACTAGCAAAGGAAGGGACAGGTTGGTGAAGATGCTCTCTCTCCTCTTTGTGAACCCTGTCCCCGCAAGGCACAGTTGTCGGGCACCCCTGACCTCTTCCCCTCCTTCCTGTGGTTCTCTTTCTCTCCAGGTGATGGGCGCTATTCTTTGCTGGGTCAGCCGCTGCAGTACAATCTCTCCATCTGCCCCCCACCTCTGCTGCACAACCAGTCTAGCTATACGGCACACCAGGTGAGAGTAGGCATGGGGGGGGCACATTAACAGTGGGGTGTGGGCGTTCCTGTGCCCCCAAAAGTCAGGTTAGGGCTGCAAGAGCAGGGCAAAGTCTCTGAGTGCCTTCAGGTTAACGTACAGAGTGAGGACGTGTGTTTTTGGGGCTATGGGATATGGTAATACCTCCTTTAACACTGTGGCTATAGTCCTGGGAACACAGCCCTGAGTGAAACGGTTTTACGAGAGGGACTGATAACCTGGTTCCGACGGGGATGTGTTCACGGTTATCACCACATGAGATGGCAACTGGAGGGCTGCCAACAGGCTCCCGTTCCACAGCATCCAAGAGGGAGCTGCTGCCATTTCCTCTGTCAGCCTTGCAGCTCCTCTTGTTCTTCAGCCAGGCAGGTGTCTGACAGACCTCTGAGGGTAGTTTGGAGCTGGGTGGTCCTGCCCAGGGTGGTGCCGCATCGCTTTCAGCTTGGCCGTGGTGTTGTTGGCCAGCCTCCCTCCCCCACAATTTTTTTTAAAAAAAATTACATCCAGGAGTGCCATAACAAAGAGTGCTATCACATAACAGCTTTACAGGAGGTAATACTGTACCTGCTTTCAAAGCCCTTCCAGAGTCTTTCTCTCGTTTTACGAGAGGGACTGATAACCTGGTTCTGACGGGGATGTGTTCACGGTTATCACCACGTGAGATGGCAACTGGAGGAGAGGGGCGCCACCGGCCAACAGGCTCCCCTTCCACAGCATACAAGAAAGCGGCCCCCAAGGGAGCTGCTGCCATTTCCTCTGTCAGCCCTGCAGCTCCTCTTGTTCTTCAGCCAGGCAGGTGTCTGACAGACCTCTGAGGGTAGTTTGGAGCTGGGTGGTCCTGCCCAGGGTGGTGCCGCATCGCCTGGCCGTGGTGTTGTTGCCCAGCCTCGGCCCCGCCCCCCATTTATTTATTTTTTAAAATTACATCCGGGAGTGCCATAACAAAGAGTGCTATCACATAACAGCTTTATAGGAGGTATTACTGTACCTGCTTTCAGAGCCCTTCCAGAGTCTTTCTCTCACTCACATTCTGTTATCTGTGGTGCTCCCATGGCAACCGTTTTCACCAGCTGGGTGTTCTCAGCATTCCAGAAGTGACCACAGCCTCTGCGGGGTTCTGTATAACCCTCACCCTCCCTTCCCCATTTTGAAAGCCTGAGGGATGGTACCTCCTCCTCCCCACTTTCAGACTGAAGGTGGACTAACTGGCTCACTCAGTTCCCTTCTGGGAATGCCACTTAGCTCTCTGCCTGTTGTGAAGCCTTTGGGTTTTTTTCTCCCCCCTCCTAAGGCCATAGTCAGTAGGCAATCTGGTCCTTCTAAGTTTGGAGTCAGCCCAGTGAGAAACGTGGCTCCTGTGGGAGGGAGCTTGTGAGGCGCAGCAGGCTGAGAGCTGGAAGGGCCAAGCTGAATCTCACGAACTTCCCAAGGCAGCCTTTAGCTCCTCTTTTGTGCGGGGTTAACAAGAAGGGCCAGTCTTAAAACTTCAGATCTAGTGGTTGCTAGGCCCTTTGGGTTTACGAGAATCCCAGTGCCAGGAGGCAACATCCGGGGAAGGCCTTGGCCTCTGCTCTGACATTGGACCTCCAGAGGAACTGGTTGGCCACTGTGTGGGACAGGATGCTGGACTAGATGGACCACTGGTCCGATCCAGCAGGGCTCTTCTTCCGTTCTTGTGAGAGAAGCGTCCCACATCACATAAGTCTTTCAGCAAGCGAGGCTGGGTTTAAAGGCCTCTGAACTCTCACATGAATCAGTGAGCAAGCAGGGGCCCGGGACCTAACAGTTAGAAATGTGTTGCTTACTGAAACACTGGATAGGCTGTTTATATTCACATCCAGTTGCCATGTCTGTGTATGTGCGTGCGTGCACACGTACGCATGAACATGTGTACGTATGCATGCACACGCGCGCACATACATTAGGATCCAGGCTAACATGTTCCACATAAGCAAGATCTTTGGCTATTGTAATGCAGTCCCCCCCCCTTGCAACCTGAAATGCCCCCTGTTCCTCTCCTCCGGGACCAAGATGGGGAAGGATCATTGGGGGCTGCTGCAGGGGTGGGGGGAGGTGAGAAAGTCAGAGTCTGCAGGCTGAAGCATTTTGCCTCGCCGCTACAGCGTTACTTGAACTGCTTTGCACCCTTTCAAAACACAGCCTAATAGATAAGTGTAACTGGTTGCGGACCCTAAATTAAAAACTTCTTCCTTTGAGTGAGGCTCCGGGTAGTTGTGTCAGTCCAAACCAAAGTCCAAAACCTAAAAGCCAAGAACCATCTTTCATCCAAAATATCACAAACCAGCAGATAAGTTACTTTATTGGGCTGGATGTTAAAAAAGGACAAGGGTGAAGGGAGAGGAGGAAAAAGATATTTCAGACCATGATCTTCGGGTCTTTTGCCTGCATTTTCTGCAGAATGTGATGCGGACTTCTTAAGATTTAAGTAGTGCCTGGTGGAGTTGGTTGTACCTTAGCATTCTGCGGAGAGGGGGGGAAATGGCAGCCTGCATTTTTCTGGGACTCCAAACTGGGAACTCGAGTCATATCATAAAACTAGCTTGTGAACTGAGTGACCTCTACCACTGTGAATCTGGCAATGGCTGCTTTCTTGGGGAGCTTGGCTTTCTGTGCCCGTTTTCCCTCTCAAGCAACGTCCTGGTGTGTCTCCTTTTCCTGACACTTGTGGAAGGCAAAACGGGGGTTTCTGTGCTGCCCTGGATTCCTTGAGGTTTGCATCTCAGCTCCTGGTTTGCTGCATGCCTGGCGTGAGGATAGGCCTGCAGAGGAGGGTTTTGGTAACTCTGACTTGAGGGAATTCTGCACATGCTCAAAACTGCCTGCTTTGCCAGGCAACATGTAGACGGAGGGGCAGAATCCCAAGCTAAATCCGCTATTTGCTTTGACCATCTCTAATCTAGTAGGGGATATAACTCTCACGTCAAATACAAACAAAATGGGCAGCCGTGTTAGTCTGACTGTAGCAGCAGAAAAGAGCAAGAGTCCAGCAGCACCTTAAAGACTTAAATACATCCGCCCTATATATTGGGAAAGTGGAGTGATTTCACATGCCGAATGACATTAGCAGGCAAATGACGATAGCAGGTGAACGACAGTAGCAGACATCGACCCAGCAACATTAGCCATACCATCTCAGCCATACTCCTGCTCATCCTCTAATGTGATTTATGGCATCATGTGTAAGCAATGCCTTTCCACCATCTACATTGGACAAATGGACAAATTCTGGCATTAGAAACCACAACATTCAAAAACCAGTGGGGGAACATTTTAACCTTCCAAGACATTCAGTTGCTGACCTAAGAGTATCAGTTCCCCTACCAAGGAATTTCAAAGGGAGATTAGAAAGAGAAACAGCTGAATTGCAACTGATAAATAAATAAATAAATAATGACACTCAAGACAATGCATCCACCTGGACTTAATCGAGACCTAGGTGTCCTGTCTCATCACCCCATGCTGATTTCTCCTAATCCAGTCTCATCTACTATTGTCCTTTGGCATCTGAAATCGCTCCACTTTCCCAATACATAGGACAGATCCTGTCTCATCACCCCATGCTGATTTCTCCACGCCTACTTACTCCTCTGCATATCACGCCTAATCCAGTCCCATCTACTGTTGTCATTTGGCATCTGAAATTGCTCCATTTCCCAATAAATAGGACAGATGGACTCACATTCCAGCTGTATCTGAAGAAGTGAGCAGTGACTCACCAAAGCTCCTACCCTACCACAAATTTTGTTAGTCTTTAAGGTTCTGCTGTACTCTTGCACTTTTCTAAAACAGCATGCAAAGGAGATATCAATCTTGTTCTAAGAGAGATCACACTGTCTTTCAGGAGGAGGAGAAAAGAGAAGGCAGGACACAGGCATTGTATATAAAAGTACATTAAAATCCTCACTCCCTTCTCCTTAACTAGCAATCCTCACCACTCATTTCTTGCAGAGAGGACTCTTTTCACCTTGACACAGAGAGTATTCCATCTTTCTGTGTTTATACCTCTGAGGATGCCAGTCACAGTTGCTGGCGAAACATCAGGTTCTACAATGCCAAAAGCTCCCTACCCTGAGTAGGCCTGCTGCATCCATTCTCTGTTGATAACAGACACCTTCCCACACACACACACACACACACACATACCCAGTATCGTAGCATTGTATCTTCCACTAGGAAAAGCAAAATTATCTCAGTGATGCATTTGGGCTCGGGATCCTCCTCTTTTTCAAGCCCAACTGCATTGTAGTGCAAAGGGCAAGGAGTAGAGGGAAGTCGGCACTGGCCTTTCCTTTCCAGCTCTCTGTGGATCCTTCATTTCAAGGTCTCGGCACTGGCTGTTGACAAGAAGAAAGGGGAGGTAGCAGCCAGAGCCCCCTGCCACCGTGCAGAGATCCAGGTCTCCCTGAGAAATCCCTTCCTCTATCACCTGTCGTCCATGATGCCATGAGAATGACAGCCAGACCAGCCTCTTTATCACGGCTGGACTCAAACTTTACCCAAAGGACCTCTTCCCTAGAGTCATTTTGTGTTGCATCTTAATTGGAGCTTGCCGTTGGGTCTTAATTGCTGTTGGCTGCTTCAGCAGCCTGTTGTTGTTGTTTTTTTGGGGGGGGGGTTGGAAAAGTAGTCTACAAATAATATTGTTGTAGATGACCTTTTTCTTTTCTTTTCCGGCGCAGGGACAAACAGGGATGAAACACGGCAATCGAGGCAAGAAGCAGGCTCTCAAGTCAGCATCCACAGACCTCGGAACAAGTGACACAGGCAAGTGATGCCCGCACAGCAGCCCCCCCGGCAGCCGCAGCCATGCTAGATCAACGTTGTGTCGCTGCAAGCAGTGCAAATCCTAAATCATGGAGGGTGGGATTTGGGGCACAGCAAATTGCATCCCGCACCCCAAAGACAGTCAGGATTCCCTGCATGGGTGGTGTGGCAAAGCCACACCCATCTGCCCCTTCCACATGGAACTAACAAACCTGGAAGACCCAAGCAGGGACATTATGATACTGGCTGATTTGTTTTCAGTTCCCTTCCTAATAATCCCCCACATTTTTTTTCATAGTCCCACACTGGAGTCGACATTTTCAGTGAGTTATCTACCATAACTCCAAGATCTCTCTCCTGGTCAGTCTCCGCCAGTTCAGACCCCATCAATGTGCATTTATAGTTGGGATTTTTGGCTCCAATGTGCATTACTTTGCACTTGCCCACATTGAACCTCATTTGCCACATTGACGCCCACTCACCCAGCCTTGACAGATCCCTCTGGAGCACCTCACTGTCCTCCATGGTTTTCACCACCCTGAACAACTTAGTGTCATCTGCAAACTTAGCCACGTCACTGCTTACTCCCACCTCCAAATCATTAACGAACAAGTTAAAAAGCACCAGTCCTAGTACCGAGTCCAGCAGTACCCCACTGCTTACCACCTTCCACCGTGAATATTGCCCATTTATACTCACTGTTAATTAACTAGTTTTTAATCCATGAGGGTCCTCTTATCCCATGACTGCTGAGTTTACTCAATCCCTGGCACCTCCAGTTAAGAGGATCAGGCAGCAGGTGACGTGAAGGACCTATGCCTGAGACCCTGGACAGCACCTGCCAATTTGAGGAGACAATACTGATCTTAATGGAACAAAGGTCTCATTCAGTAGAAGGCAGCTTCACATAGAATCATAGAGTTGGAAGGGACCTCCAGGGTCAAAATCAGCTGATGTCTATGCCTATTCACTGCAGACAGATCCAGACCTTTGTGATGCTACCATAGTGCAATTTGAAAAATAAAAAAAGAACAGATCCTCATGATTTTTACATGCAGGTTACAAAAAATCTGTTGTTATCATCCCAGTACAGACCACACAGTATAGAATCATAGAGTAGGAAGGTACCGCCAGACAATGTTCCCTCTAAGCTGAGGAGTCTTGTGAGCAAAAATTCTACTTTGTGAGCTACTGGCATTAAAGTTCTGAGCGAGCGATTTGGCTCCTGCATAAATTAGCTTGCTCTGGAGCCATTCTTCCTGAGCTAAGGCAAAAAATGTGTGAGCTGGAGGCTAAAAAACTGTGAGCTAGTCAGGAGCTGCGGTGGCTCAAGGGGTTAAGACGCTGAACTGCAGGCTGTGGAAGGTCGGTAGTTCAGCAGTTCGAGACCTGAGTGTGCCACATGATGGAGTGAGCTCCCGTCTCTAGTTCCCGCTCCTGCCGACCTAGCAGTTCGAAAGCAAGAAATTGCAAGTAGATATAGGTACCACTTCGGTGGGAAGGTAACAGCGTTCCATGCGCCTTGGTGTTTAGTCATGCCGGCCACATGACCACGGAAACGTCTTCGGACAGCGCTGGCTCTTCGGCTTTGAAACGATGAGCACCGCAACCCTAGAGTCGGATTTGACTGGCTTTCGAGAAAGGGAACCTTTACCTTTAGCTCACAGTAACTCACCTTAGAGGGAACACTGCCGCCAGGGTCATCTACTCCGAACTCCCTGCACAATGCAGGAAATTTACAAATACCTCCACA
>NW_015177043.1:365971-393351 GCF_001447785.1 Gekko japonicus | reverse complement strand
TTCAACCCGTTGGTTCTGTTCCAACCTTCTGTGGCAACAGAAAACAACTCCGTACCATCCTCTATATGAAAGCCCTTCAAGTACTTGAAGATGGTTATCATATCACCTCTCAGTCGTCTCCTCTCCAGGCTAAACCTCACGAGCAGTTGGCTGCAAAAAGTACCAGCATCAGCCAGGTACACAATCATATCGGTCACTCCAGCTGCAGCTCATTCCTTGGTCAGGAAGTATTGCTGTTCCAGGCCTTCTACAGCAAAGCTTATTCAAGCCCCCTCAGTTAAGCTTGCCGGGTCTCCTGCGTTGGCGGGAGACCTGCCCCTACCATCCCTTCGCGACATTGCTCAGCCAGGCAGCGGGGAGAAGAAGAAGAAGAAGAAGAGATTGGATTTATACCCCGCCCTTCACTTGGAGTCTCAGAGCAGCTTACAAACTCCTCTCCCTTCCCCTCCCCACAACAGACACCCTGTGAGGTGGGTGGGGCTGAGAGAACTCTGACACAAACTGCTCTTTCAGGAACAGCTGTGCCAGAGCTTGTGACTCACCCAAGGTCACATCAGCAGGTGCAAGTGGAGGAGTGGGGACTCAAACCCGGTTCTCCCAGATTAGAGTCCGCACACTTAACCACTACATCAAACTGGCTCTCAGGGGGATGAGGGGGCACTTGGTGTTGTCCTGACACTGCTGCGTCACTTCTGCTGCAACCCAGAAGTGACATCTTCACAACGGGTGATGCGCTAGCATTCGCCCAACGTCCAAGGTTACACCATGGATTTTTGGCCGAATGCTAGAGGGTCACCAACAATGTGATGATGTTATTTCTATGTAATGCTGGAACTGATGTTGACAGCGAGGCCCCCACCTGTCCCTTCAGATGTGAGTCTCCTGCTGGTTTCCAGCCTCAGTCTGGCAGCCCTAATCTTGACACTTGATTAGAACAGCCATGGAACTGAGGAACCTCCCTGGTCTTTGGTCTCTGCCAAGTACACTCTGACCACAAAGGACAGTTGTTTTTCCCTTGGCTGCCAAAGTTTCTTGGGGTTTTGTGTGTGCGCACGCGTGTGCACGCCTGGAAGTCATGGTTGACTTCTAACGACTCCTAGTGGGGCTTGGACGTTTCAGAGAGGTGGCTTGATATTGCCTGCCTCTGCATCGTGTCCCTGGTCTTCCTTGGAGGTGCCAGGGTCGGCCCTGCTTAGCTTCTGAGATCTGATGAGATTGGGCTTGCCTGGCCTATCCAGGTCAGGGGCTGCCCGAGTTCCTAAAGGGACCAGAACCCAGGCAACCAGAGCCATGACAGGACAGGACAACACCTTTGGGCACGATGATCGTGAACAAAGCCCGTCATGGCTTCCCACCCTGCCGTTCTCACCTGAATGGGCTGTACGAAGGGTAGGATTTACCTTCAAAAATGTGAGTTTCCAGGATTCCGATCTCTTCCACTGCTTCCATCACTATTTAATCTCAACTTAGAACCTGCAAAGTGCTAGCGGGAAACTTTTCTATTGGCTTAGAATGGGGGAGGAGCATTAGTGGTTAGAACTAATCTTTTCCTCCAAGGAAATCTCTTCTAACCAGCATCCTATTGCGTGATCATGTAGCCTAGACCCACCCACCCCCACCTCACCTTCAGTGGCTAGGGTTGCCAGGTATTAGGATACACCTGGAGATGGGGGGGTTGGTGCCTGGGGAGGGGAGGGACCTCAGCAGGGTATAATGCCATTGAGTCTACCTTCCGAAGAGGCCGTTTTCTCCAGGTGTTGCCTGGAGATCGGTTGTAATCCCAGGAGATCTCCTGCTACCACCGGGAGGTTGGCATCCCTACCCAGGGCCCGGTTCTTCTGCTTTCACTGTCCACCAATGCTCCCTCTAAGCTGTGGAGACTCTTGTGAGCAAAAATTCTACTTTGTGAGCTCCTGGCATCAAAGTTGTGAGCGAGCGATTTGGCTGCTGCATAAACTAGTTTGCTCTGGAGCCGTCCCTTCCTGAGCGAAGGCAAAATGTGTGAGCTGGAGGCTAGAAAACTGAGCTAGCTCACTCTAACTCAGATTAGAGGGGACACTGCTGACCGTGTAGCTACCTGTGGGTATCTGTGCTCGTTGTCTCCCATGGAGCATTTATGAGGTCTAGCCCACGAAAGTGCAAAGGCATCTTGTGTGTTCTTGGGAAAGTGACAGGCAGGGGTCACTTCCTAGCAAAGCCTGCCCAACAAAATAATTACAGCAGCCTTGACCCGGGTAGCCCAGGCAAGCCCGATCTCGTCAGCTCTCGGAAGCTAAGCAGGGTCAACTCTGCCAAGTACTTGTATAGGAGACTTCCTTGGAATACCAGCAGTCGGGAGGACAGGGGCAGGCTTTATTCAGCCACCTCTCTGAATAGCCTTCAAGCCCCCAGGAGGGGTCAGTCACTAGAGATCGCCATGACTTCCAGGTGCACGCACACACACGAAACAGAATAATTGCAGCAAAGATTAGGGGCCTGCCTCTCCCTCCCAGTTACGTGCAGATGGCCAGCGGACAGTGCTGAGTTGTGCTGGTCAGCCTCTCGATGCACCGTTGTTAGCCAACCTGAGCTGAGCTGAAGCTTGTTAGTTAGATTCAGGCACGGCATGCCAAGTTGGCAAGGGGAACTCTGCTTGCCCGCAAACGGAGAGGACTCTTGAAAACAACCCCTGTCCCTGTAAACAAAGTACACGATGGTGTTCTGCTGTTCCTTTAAGATCACTCTAAAGGATGAGATCTCCACCAGCTCTCCCCTCCCCTCCCCTCCCAGTGGAAAATAGCCCGGGGTGGGTCTGCTATATTTGTTACGTGCCTGTTTAATATTAGCAAAGCATCCCGCCTGCCAGGGCCCAGGCATTGCTGCTAAGTGGAAACTAGAAGCGCTGCATGGCTCCTTACTTGGGTCGCAGACTCAGGGCCGCTGCCAAGACACACGCCTCCTTGGCTGCGGTGCTCAGCTCTCCCGGCTTAAGAACCAGCAGAAAGGGCTGGTGGCAAACCTGGAACGAACTGGAGGACAAAAATTCTTTTCCGCTTAGAGCAGTGTTTCCGAACCTGGGGGCACAGGGAGGGGCGGGGAGGCAAAAGAGGTTTTGAGCACACAGTCAGGAAATCAGCCTGTCACGGTTGAGGCTCAGAGGGTTCTTCGAGTTTCGCTTGCAGCTGCACTGGGTTTCGATGACCGGGACAAATGGGCCCCCTGGGAACTGCTGGCTGGTGTGGTTGAAAGCTGGGGATATAATGTATGAGGGTTTATGGTATCTGTGGAGAGAAGGGGCTTAATGTCGGGGTCCCCAACATGGGGGCCGTGGTGCCCACCAGCAATGCTCCCTCTAAGCTGTGGAGTCTTGTGAGCAAAAATTTGTGAGCTACTGGCATTAAAGTTGTGAGCGAGCGATTTGACTACTGCATACATCAGTTTGCTCTGGAGCCATCCTTCCTGAGCGAAGACAAAAACGTGTGAGCCGGAGGCTAAAAAACTGTGAGCTAGCTCACACCAACTCAGCTTAGAGGGAACACTGCCCACCAGGTGTTTTTAGAAATTGGGTGGGGCCGTGTGGGGCTTTGCCCCAGCCAAGCTTCTGATTAGACGTGGGAGATTTTAATGCTTGGGTGGGTTTTTGTAAGCATTGCTTTGGCAGCAGCTGCCACCACAGCACAAGAATCCTCACTGTGCGACAGAAGATAAGCTGCAGAAGCCATTTTGCGGCTGGCTCTGCCTCCTGCCGTAGCCATTCCGCGGGGGGCCTTTTTTTGGCTGCGCTCGCCTTGCCGTGTCAGGATTCCAAAGATGCCCGTAGGCTCACAAAGGTTGGGGACCCCCTGGCTTAATAGAATGTAGGAACTTGATGAAAGGATATGAAAGGAGGTTGGGTACCGCCAGGTGTCTTGAGATGTTGGAGTTGGGTCATGATGTGGAAACACCCGGTGCATTGGAGGAGAGTGGGATTTCATACAGTTGGAGAGAAGCATAGTAATTTTAAAAAAGAAAGAAAGTTTTTGCAATCTTTTCCAGCTCTCTGCCCAGATTCAGAACAATTTACGTACTTCCAAAATACATTTCTTGCCTCTCTGCTAATCAGGGCCACCAAGGCGGTTAACACACACACACACACACACACACACACACACACACACACAATATCAAAAAACATTATAGAAGCAATTAAAAGCAAAACAGCCATCCATATGTAAAAACACACACAGAGAAAGCAACTAAAACACAGGGTGGGGAGTTCATTGAGGGGATACCAGAGGAAACAAAGGCATCTTCACCTGCCTGCAGATAGAAGGGGACAGAAGACTGTCTCTGGGGAGGGAATTCCGTAACTTTGGTGCCACGATTGCCTTCTATAGCAGGGGGGTCCCCAACCTCATTGAACCTGTGGGCCCGTTTGGAATTCAGACACGGTCGTGGGCGCCACCACCACCTGGCTACCACAGAAGGTGGAGCCCACACTCAAAGTCCAAGTGCCAGGGCACAAGAGGAGTGATTTTAAAAAATGCACCGAAAGAGCGATGAGGAAGAGAATAGAACCAACACTGCAGTGGTCGCTGTCACTGAAACAACATTATTGTAATCTGCGCAGCCAGATAGGGACATACTACCACTGTTGGTGGGGTTGTGAAGAAATCCAAAGCTTTGGGGAAAATGTGATCACTCAGATAAATGGAATCACCAGACAGGCATTACCTTGTACTCCGGAAGTGGTATTGCTGAATCTGTGGAACGAATCAATGATAGGGAATAGTAAAGAACTCATATCAACTTTATTAGCGGCTGCTAGGTTAGCAATCGCAGCGGCTTGGAAATCCCCTGCTCCTCCCACAATCGCTATGTGGCAAGAGATAGTCTGGGATCAGTTTATAATGGCGAAAATTACAGATTCCCTGAAGAGAGCGATTAACAGTGATACTCCTACTTACACCAAATTTGTTAGGATCTGGGCCCCAGTGTTAGATTATATGGTAACGAATGATATACTCCCAGCTAAGCAGATTTACCATAAATGGTTATATTTATAGAGCTTAGCAGGTATTAGAGCTGTATGGTATGCGGATAGTTGTCAAATGGTAATGATCTTAGTTGCTATATGTAGAAATCTAGAACCAATATGTGTCGTATGTAATGTATTTTACAAAACAATAAAAAGATTAATAATAATAATAATAATAATAATCTGCACAGCCAATCGGGGCCCCACCTGGCCTGCTGCACTTCCTAAAACTAGTCGGCAGGCACCAGGAAAAGTGTTGGCAGGCACCACGGCACTCCTCTCCTAGGGGGATCAACAACCAAGTTATATTGTTGTGCTTTCAGCAGACGGGGGGGGGGGGGGGGGTTGGAAACCCCCCCAGCCCAGTTTTGAACCTAACCGGTCCTTCTGTCTAAATTAGCCACAGCCTCACCCAGAATGCCTGTGGCCTCTGTACAGTAGGTTTCCCCTCTTGGTATCCCAGCTGAAAACAGAATTCAGAACTTCTGGGGATGCGCATCACTCATCTTTCCACTTACTCCCTTTGCTACCGTCAAGGAGGCTGACAGACTTTCACTCTCTCTCTCCTTGCTCCCCGATAGCGTTGGGCCGCGTGCTGGAGGTGACCGACCTACCCGAAGGCATCACGCGCACGGAGGCCGACAAACTCTTCACCCAACTCGCCATGTCTGGTGCCAAAATCCAGTGGCTCAAAGAGACTCAGGGGCGTCCCGGAGGGGGGGGCGGCGGCGGCGACAACCACGGGACTGCGGAGAACGGCAGGCATTCGGACCTTGCTGCCTTATACACCATTGTGGCCGTCTTCCCCAGCCCCTCAGCAGCCCAGAACGCCTCCCTGCGCCTCAACAACTCCCTCAGCCGCTTCAAGTTGCGCGTGGCCAAAAAGAACTACGACCTGCGTGTGCTGGAGCGCGCCAGCTCCCAATAGGGGCAGGCGGGGGGGGGCAACAAGCACACTGGACTGACCTCTCCGGCCCCCTCTCGGCCCCTAACTGGTCCCTTTCTGCCTTTTTTCCTCCGTCCCCCCCACACACTCCTTTATTTCCACATGCACTTCCCCTTCTTTTTTAATTTCTGGTGGGGGAGGGGGGGATCTTCCTGGAGATATTTATATGGACAGAATGAAGAGAAGATAAATTGATTATTTTTGGTTTTTTTGTTTGGGGGTTTCAGTTTTAATTACTTCCCCCCCCCCTTTTTTTCTTTTTCCTTGAAAGAACATGTCCCACACACCCCGCCCCCCTCTCCGGAACACGTGTATATTGTTTTTGTTCAGCGTTGTGCCGCGGTACGGAACCGTATTTAATTGCACATACAGATGTTGGCTGGGTATGTTCACTGTACATTTTATTTAATCCGGGTTTATTATATTATTATTATTATTTGGTTTTTAAATATAAAAAGAGAAATCGTCTGTCACTTTAAAGCTGCTTTCTCCCTGCCTGTCTCTCTCTCTCTCTCTCTCTCTGTCGTTTGATGGTGTGAGGGCGAGACTCGCACAGACAAGCCATATTGGCCATTGCCAGTGTCTGCTCGGATACATTGGGGAGGGATGGAAGGAAAGGGTGGATTGAACGGGTGTCGGAACACAAAGCGGTGGTTGACTCTGGGCTAAATGAGCGATAAGACAGTATGTAACTATATCTGTGCCCTTTTCCTTACACAAGACTCAGGGGAAATCATGCGTGGAAATCCTCCCTTTGGGTCTAGCCACTGTATTTTAAATATATGCACAAACGCACAACCTCTCATACACAAACACCTGTAACAAAATAGCACTTCAGTGGCGATAATAGTGTTACATGAATCTTTCACCTGTTATTTGCATACAATTTACTGTACCTGGAAATTTTAGCGAATTCTTACACTGACTCAAGGCATCTTTCAAGGCATCTCCACCCCCCACCCCCAAATCTGATCACGTTTCATATCTTTTCCGTGTTTCAGATTTTTATTAGCCGGCCATTAGGCGAGGGTGCTTGCCCTTGTTACCAGTGCTTAATAAGTAGTAATTTTTGCTGGTGTTAAAAATATATATATATAGCTGCTCAATAGCCTTGAGTGTTTCCTTAATGCCCACTGAGCCTGGAGTTGCCCATTATCAGTTTCAACGGACCAGCCAGACAACATTGTTGGAAACCCCTTGCATTCTGGTATGCTCTGTGTGTGTTCCCCTCCATCTTCGCCCCCCCCAACCTAATTTGTGGCATTTTAAAATGCAACGAGAAGACAAGAGTCATTGAGAAAGACAGGCATGCTAGGAGAAGTGGAAGGCAGCAGAAAAAGAGGAAGACCCAACATGAGATGGACGGACTCCATCGAGGAAGCCACAAGGGCCCTCCGTTTGCAAGACCCGAGCAAGGCTGTTGACGACAGGATGTTTTGGAAGTCATTCATTCACAGGGTCAGAAGGGATCTGATGGCACTGACACGCCCAAAACACAATTGCATTCTCAAAGTTCTGTGATTCTGCAAGCCGGAAAATGCTTCAAAAAATTCTTCATAGCTGGTCAAGAAGGGAAGCTGAGAGGTAAAGTTATTTTAATATGAGGGATGGGATGGAATATGCTGGGTGGGTAGGAGGCAGAAACTCATTTAATCGTGGACCTCTGAGACGGCTGAGTCAGTGGGAGCAGGACTGAGTCTGTGGGGAGAGGGGCCGTGGCTCAGTGGTGAAGTGACTGCTTGGCATGCAGAAGGTCGCAGGATCCCCGGCATCTCCGATTAAAAGGATCGTGTAGGAGCTGGTGTCTCCACCTGAGACCCTGAAGAGCTGCTGCCAGTGAGTAGACAATAACTGACCTTGATGGACCAAGGCTCTGATTCAGTAGAAGGCAGATCTTCATGTGTTCCGTAATGCCAAGGGGTCAGTAGGGTAATGCTAAATAAACTACCCCCAAGTTCATGACAGCCAGTGGCTACTCATCTAGGTTTTTTAGAGGCCGCATCATTCTAGGTTGAAGGCCAATACTTTCAGGTACGTAATTAATTGTTGAGCTCTAGTATCCTTTCAGTTTGGTGAGAGCCAGTTTCGTGTAGTGGTTGAGTGCACGGACTCTGATCTGGGAGAACTGGGTTTGATTCCCCACTCCTCCACTTGCACCTGGCTGGATGACCTTGGGCAAGCCGTAGTTCTGATAAGAGCTGTTTTTGGAAAAAGAGCAGTTTCTGTCAGGAGCTCTCTCAGCCCCGCCCACCTCCCAGGGTGTCTGTTGTGGGGAGGGGAAGGGAAAGGAGTTTGTAAGCCGCTCTGAGACACCGTTGGCTAGTGAAGGGCGGGGTATAAATCCGGTCTCTTCTTCTTTCGCTTTAGAAATTAAGTACCACCTCTATATTTGAGGTATGCTTGAAGTCTCGGACGCTGGAGATCTGTGATCTGTACCCCATATTAGGGTAATATAATGGTGGAAACATAGAACAGAAACCTCCTTGGGTCTAAACCATCCTCCTTCCTTGCCGTGATGGTCTTGATTTGGTTGGTGAGAGGACGCCAATTCTCCCGACCCTGAACGAGACCATTGCTGTTTGCCCTATTCCTCCCTGCAGTGATATTTATCTTCCCCGATGTGCTCATCCTTATTGAAATCTCCAGTTTGTCTAGAGAACATTCTCAGAGCTGCGCTTAACATGTAAAAACGACGTGCCGAGAAGAAAGCAGAGTCTGCGTTCATTATTTAACGGTGCATATTGGCTGCTTCATTTTGCATCATTCTTTCCGCCGCTGCAAGCCCTGGAGAAAGTCATAGACTGACACGAGGGTCTGGGAGTCTTCTCTTTTGGCCACCTGAATTCCTGCCCAATCCCCCCTCCCCACTGCTACCACTGTTTCTTGGACTGCATCAGCATTGCTCGTGGCAAAGAGTGGACCAAAAATCGCAGGTTCGTATCTCACCTGTGCTATCATCTCGAGAGATTCAGCAAGCCCCCCTGTATTTCCTCTTCACTGGAAGGTTGCAAAAAGAAGAACGGAGTAGTTTTACAGCCACCCGACTATCTATGTTCTAGACACAATGCATTATTTCTTCCTTGAGTCCATTGCACAGCCATACGTGCGGGGTGTTGCGCTTGAGCATAGATGACATCGTGTTTTTATTTGTAAAGCGCTATTCTGTGTACAGTGGACCATACAGAGTTGACACAACTCATTTCTGTAGTTCTAAGTACAATGTAATTTATCCATGCATTGGCCAGGTGTGAAACTAGAACTATGAGCTACCTGGGCTTCATACGGGTAGAGCAAGATGGGTAGCTGTGTTAGTCTGTCTGTAGCAGTAGAAAAGAGCAAGAGTCCAGTAGTACATTAAAAGACTAACAAAAGTTGTGGCAGTGTTTGAGCTTTCAAGAGTCACTGCTCACTTCTTCAGATACAGCTGCTCACTTCTGAAGAGAAAGGTCATACCCCACCACAAATATTGTTAGTCTTTAAGGTGATACTGGACTCTTACTCTTTTCTACTGGGCTTCATGTGTAAAACTTAAGGAAGCCACTCCCCGTGAATCCATGAAATGAGTCTGTCCTTGAACGTTTTCCCCTTGCAGGGTTGTCTGGACAAAAAACCAGGTAAGTGTGGGTGGCTGGGGGGGGGACTAAATGGGCTTGCCCCACGGGGTTTAGGTTTGGGCAGTGTGAAGAAAATTTTGCTGTGAACACTGGATTCATCTTTCTGGAGCTGGCATGGTTGATTCCTGTATAGCGGTGGTGGTAGACTGTGCAGTCGAGTTGCAGCTGCCTTGTGGTGACCCTGTGGGGTTTTCAAGGCGAGGAACGAGCCGAGGTGGTCTGCCATTGTCTCCCTCTGCGGAGCAGCCCTGGCCTTCCTTGGTGGTCTCCTAGCCACGTGCTAACCAGGGCCGATCCTGCTTAGCTTTCAAGAGCTGATGAGGTTGGTCTATCCTGGGTGGTCTAGGTCAGGACTCCCGTTTAGACAGGGGGGATATTGTTGACAATGGGGAGAAAAGCTCTGCTAAACCCTTTCCGCAAGGCTGAGTAGAAAAGTGGATAAATAAATGATAACAATAAGTAAATTTTTATAAATGAATAGTAATGTCACAGGGCCAATAAAATATATAGAACACTCTGTATAAAAAAATAACCAAATGGGTTTTGACAACATTTCTATAAGTGGGCCCAGGGCTTTTTTTGTAGAAAAAGCCCAGCAGGAACTCATTATCATAATAGGCCACACCCAACAACAGAAACTCATTAGCATATCCAGCCACACCTATGACAGCATAGCTCATTAGCATATTAGGCTGCACCCCCATGGTACCAGAGGTATAGTCATCCAGCCACACCCACCTTTTGCGTCTTATTCTGTCTGCCTTGTTTGTCAAAACCCAGGGCCATTTTTTGTAGCAGGAATTCCTTTGCATGTTAGGCCACACACCCCTAATGTAGCCAATCCTAATGAGTTTCTTATGTTGGGTGTGGCCTATTATGCTAATGAGTTCCTGCTGGGCGTGGCCAACTTGGGAGCCAGCCGGAACTCCGTTCCTGTGCGTTCCTGCCCCAAAATAGCCCTGAGCGGGCCATTATCTCAAAATATTTGTACAGCACATATTGTCAAGTAATGTGGTGAATACATCTGTACACACACATCCCGTAGCCTCGATGAATCCTTAAAGGCAATATCCACAAAATAAAGTAGAATTTCAAAACTGCTGTTAAGCTACAGCTATCCCATTAAACCAAATGAACCCACTGCTCCCTCTATAGATCCATTTTCAATAAACCATAATATAAGTCCACTAAATTTGCCAGTTGAGGTATTCCCTGAATTACCAAAAATCACCAAAAAGAGAACTAGCCAACACCTGGTGAATAAAAGAACATGTAATAAAAACACATTGTGCAAATTAATTAAAACATAGTTGCTCAGTTAACAGTACCCTGCTTTCCAATGGCTTTGTTTACCCTCGAGACACACTGGTTCTCTGGTTTTACCATTTTGCAATTTTGGAGATGCATCCTTTTAACCAGGTTGTGGTGCATCAGAATAGATTTAATCACACTCATATATCCTTAACCATTCTGGGCAGGAGCTTTTTTTTTCAGTTTTAGGGGATTACAGGCATCCCTCCCCACTTCTCCCATTTTTCCTCTAGATTCTCTACTGCCAACAATAAGGCACTTAAAATCGACGAAGTACAGAGCTGAGGAAGTTGCAGAGCAAATCGGTCCATGGCATTTCAATAACCGCTGTTCCCTTGTGCTTGAAAAGTGATCTGGAGAAATGGGGGGGGTGGGGGGAGACCAAAACATAATTTGCAATGAACTAAAAAGCTGTACTCCATATGTTCCTCAACCATAATGAAGTCAAGTGCCCTGTGCCAGTTCATGCTCCTCCTTTGTCATTTTTGTTTCATCTTGCAATGTATAATCTGATTGTATTGGAGTAATTTTTTTAATCCTCAGTTGCCTCAAACGGAAAATATTTGATTGTCAGTGGGAAATAAAGGGTTGATTTTCTTTTTCTTGGGAGTTGGTGGCATGCTCAGTGCAACACCCACCCCCAAGCAGTGTTCCCTCTAAGCTGAGTTAGTGTGAGCTAGCTCATAGTTTTTTAGCCTCCCGCTCACACATTTTTGTCTTGGCTCAGGAAGGATGGGTCCAGAGCAAACTGATTTATGCAGTAGCCAAATCACTCGCTCACAACTTTAATGCCAGTAGCTCACAAAATAGAATTTTTGCTCACAAGACTCCACAGCTTAGAGGGAGCATTGCCCTCAAGTATACTTTGAGCCAGTTTGTTGTAGTGATTAGGAGTGCGGACACTAATCTGGGAGAACCGGGTTTGATTCCCCACTCCTCCACTTGCAGCTGCTAGATGACCTTCGGCAAGCCATGGTTCTGTCAGAGCTGTTCTCTCATGAGAACCTACCACATAGGGTGTCTGTTGTGGGGAAGGGAAGGAGATTGTAAACGACTCTGAGACTACTTTGGGTAGTGAAGGGTGGGGCATAAATCCAATCTCTTATTCTCTATTTGACCCACACACACAAATGTACTGCCAAATGCAAGGGATGAGCAAGGCTGGTTGGGCCAGAGTGACATAGGTGAAAAATGGAGAAGCGTAGTGGAATTGGGACTTCATTTCCATGTTCTGACTATCTCTTCCCATGAGCTCATAGTATTTTCCAATGGGGTGCAAATAATGCAGACCAGAACTGGAGACCGTCCCTGTCTCAGGACATGATTTCCCTTTGAGACCTCCTCCAGGGGCCAACACATCCTTTGCCCCACCTCGCCTGCCCATATCTGCAACGATTCCCACCCCTCCCCAATCCCCACAGGTGGGCCGAGCGACTGCGTTGCCGTCTCCAGCGCTTTGGCCCGCCAAGCCATGTTAAAAACTGCTGTCCAGTGTCCGATTTCTCTGTGTCAGCCCTCCCAATGGATGGCAGCTGTCTTTTCCCCTCTCGCCCTGTCACTCTAGTTCCTTGTGGCTCTGGGACAGCAAACGTTTTGCACGTCGAAACCCGGGAACGGTTGAAACGCTCTCTTACCTTCACGAGTCTCTAAAAAGTGGAATGTTGGGCAGGGCAATGAGAGAGCTGAGTTTGGGGGGGGACTGACTGATGCTTTTGGAAGGATTACATCGGCAGCTCGTGTGAACTTTTATCCTTGAAGGTAAGTGACTTCCTTTGCTGCCCCTCGGCTGTTACCACCATTGGCTAATGGGCACAAGATGTCCCTGAGGTCTCTTCTGGACTCCTACCATTAAGACATGTGGCCCCACCCCCCCTCTGAAAAAGCTCTGTTTCTTTTTAGTAGCACATTCCCCCCACACACACACCGTAAACCAAATGTCCTCTTTTGCTTCCGGAGGTAGATGAAATTGCGTGGGACTCCGTGTGGAGACTTAAGATGGCTGAATCTCCCATTCTGGCAGAGGGTGGGGAGAGAATGGAGGGGTGTGATGGTCTAGAAAAGTTGCCCTGTGTTTGAACCCGTAGGCCAGAGCGTGTATTCGGGAGCCACCGCGAGCTCTCAGCTTGTGCTTTTGGAACTGAAGTTTTGGGCTTCCCTGAGATATTTTCATTTCCGTCACACAGCAGATGGGCAATTGATAAACCCCGAAAGAGACAAAGCTTGTGGCATCTGCTGCCTCTTGATAGTTTTGTAAAGGAGGCGGGGGTGGGGCTGGTTGTGGTCCTTAGGACAGCTCCAAACAAATGAAATGTAAGCTTAAACTTTCAATCTGAAATACAAGTCATGGTTTGTCCAGGGTGTGTGTGCGTGCTTGTTTTTAAAATATCGAAGACCGGAGGGGCAGGTATATAAAACCAGAGGTTGTGACTTCCTCTATTTTGCACTAGAGGCTATGCTTCACTCTCATAGCCCCATGTAGACTACGTGAGCAGATAACTGGGAAGCCGGGCGGCTCTGATGAAACCTCTAGGAATCCGAGGCTCATGCCTGTTGCCTTGGCTGCTGCTGAGTCTTCGGATCCATTTGTGGGCACAGAGACTCCAGAGTAGCGACGCACTGGGAGGACCGAATGCCTTTCTGCTGAGCTACAAATGACATCGGCAGTGGCAGGCGTAGCAGGCCTGGTGAACATCTGGGCCACTTCTTTGCTGTGTCGTTGGAGGATGGGGTGAAATGCTTAAATGGAAAGGAAGGTCCAGGGATACCCATGTTGGGGACCAGAAATTTCTTCCTACTTTGACATCAGGGCTTGGCTCCTATCTTGCTGAGAAACCCTTGGTAATTTTAAGAGAACTTGGATGATGGATGGGAGTGTGTTTTTCACATGCGCCACTTGGAGCACTTTCTGACTTCTCCAGCCGTGGGTCTGTGCGGTATTCTGGCGTGTGACAAATGTGGTTGCGCCAGGTTCTCGAACTGATGGTTGACCGCACAGGAAGGATGATTTTGCAACTGCATTTCAGCCTTCCGGGTTTTGGTCTCAGGCGGGGCTTGATTTGTGATTGGGATCAGCAACTGACCCTTAGTTTTCAGCACCAGAACTCCAATAACTGGAATAGTAGTAATGAAAAGCACTTCTGAACACCCATGCCTCCGCTTCACAGCTGAGCAACCACAGCTCGTGCTTCACACACTCAAGAGTTAAGTATAGGCACTTCCAAAAGCAGACAGCACGGCTGCCCAGCAGACTGGGGGCGCAACAGCTGTCTCTATAGAAACTGAGTGCTGTGCTTGCTCCTTTTCAGTGCTGGACTAGGTTTGATCTCACTGAGCACTAACAGTGTACTTACCTCTTATTTTGTGCGTCTGAGCTCCTTTCAGAACTAATCTCGATTCTTTCCTCATCATTTAAGTATGTCAAACTCTGAGAAATCAACCCAGGCGTTCTTGGGGAGTGGGTGGGCAGGAAGTCCTTCTTCACCCAAAGAGTGATTAACACATGGAATTCACTGCCACAGGAGGTGGTGGCGGCTACAAGCATGGACGGCTTCAAGAGGGAATTAGATAAACATATGGAGCAGAGGTCCATCAGTGGCTATTAGCCACAAGGTATAGATAGGAACTCTGGGGCAAGTGATGCTCTGTCTTCTTGGTGCTTGGGGGGGGGGGTCAACAGTGGGAGGGCTTCTAGTGTCCTGGCCCCACTGCGGGACCTCCTGATGGCACCTGGCATTTTTGGCCACTGTGTGACAGAGTGTTGGACTGGATGGGCCAGTGGCCTGATCCAGCTTTGGCTTCTCTTATGCTCTTAAGTGCAAGAGACTATCTTCTTTGTCACCCCTGTGTTGTCAAATTGATGGAAATGGCAAAAAAACCCCACAAACCTGGTTTGCTGGTCCCTCTCTCCAGCAACCCCTGGGGTCTGTAGTCTTGTGAGTGGGGCTACAGAGCAACCTCACCAAACTACACTTCCCATGACTCCTTGTGGGAACTCATTGCCATTGTAACAATGCAGCGGTTTTCCTCTTGCTCACTGCGCGCTCCAAGACTGTTTTCAGAAATTATTTTAGGACTGAAGCATGTGCAACCTTATAGCGTTGCAGAAGATGCCGCTGCTCCCTTCCCAAACCCTTGTTCCACCAGTGAAATGATCCACCTTCACCATAATAAGGAGTACTCTGGATTCAGCCTGAGAGAGTAGCCCCGGGAGGACTGACAGCTTCAGCCTAAATATGCCGCGAACGCAACATTGCAACCTGGCATATCTGTACTTTTCAGAAGGATAATAAGAATAATAATTCTTCTGCCTGCATTCTGCTGTTTTTTTAAAATCTTCCCTTACTAGCTTGTCTTGGAGTAAAAAAAAAGACATTGAATGCGCAGGCAAGCATTTCATGATAGCACGAACTGCGGAGATAATGTTCTAAATCCAGTGAAAGGAAACGACTGTGATTGCTGTTCCCACAAGATATAAGTGCAGTGGAGTTAAAAATTAAAAGTGCCAGGGTCCTCCTCCACCCACTCTTGGAAGCATGACCCTGGTGGGCCAATTTTAATCATTTGCACAAGCTATGCATACGTTTTGTTTTACATTTCTCATAAAGAATTCAAACGGCAAGAAGCTTGCATTGCCTGAATGCTTATTCTGTGTTGCAGGTAGCTCTCTCCAGCTTTCTGTGCTCCATTTATTTAAGACCAAAAGGTATTCCAATCTTTGCTACTTTTCATATTAATTTATAATTTGAATTATTTCATTTTTAATTTTTTTAAAAAAGCTTACTTCTGGTTCCATGTTCAAGTGTCTAAGTGAACCAGAAGTGAGTTTTAAAAAAATTAAAAACTAAAAAATTCAAATTATAAATTAATATGAAAAGCCTGTATAATATTCCATTCAGCTTCATGTTGCTTATTTAAAATACCATGGGTTATTTTTCAGGATTATTTGAAAAATATAAAGAAGAAATTAAACATGGGGTTGCTCTTAAACAGAACATTGAACTGTAGCAAGAGGCTGACAACCTTCATTACCATAGGATTCTTCCTGAGGAAGATTGGGACGAAATGAGTCTATATCCGGATGCTCATTGAGAATGATGGACCTGTAATATTGCCAAGTTTTACAATATAGTATGACTAGAAATAAGGCCCGTTGTGGAAATAAATACAACGGGATCTAGAAAGAGGCTCTGGGAGAGTGCTCTGGCTCTGGGCAAACAGTGGGGGGGGTTTGAGGTGTGGAATGGAGTGAAGTCCAATCAGCTTCCATATGCAAAAGACCAGGTTGTCGCAGCAGTTGTGGTGTGGGCGGGACCCGGGCTTTGCCTTCTGATTGGTGGCGATATATGCTGAGGAGCAGTGCCATCAGCCATACACTAAGGGAGTGCATTTTAGAATTAGAACTTTGGCACCCACTATTCAATTATATATAAGGAGAGATTCTTACTTAACATGTGTTGTCATCTATATCACAGTGTTTGTTTGTTTGCTGCATTTCCTATACCTGTGATCCCTTCTTGGTTTTTTGTAATCTCCTAGTGGTGGCTCGAGATCTCTTGGGATTACATCTGATCTCCAGGTAACTGAGATCAGTTCCCCTGGAGAAAATGGCTACTTTGGAAAATGGACTCCATGGCATTATACACTGCCTAAGTCTCTCTCCAGACTTCACCCCCCAAAATCTCCAGAGATTTCCCAACCTGGAGCTGGCAACCCTACAGCCACAGCACCCTTAACTGTTTGGCAGGGATGTGCCAGGAGGTGCACTGGGTTCCAGCTCTTGACTTCAGGCCAGATTTTTGTATTCACAGTCACAAGTGAGTCAAGGGAATGTTGATGAGGCACAGGAAGGCCCGTCCAGAGTCTGGTCCCTAGCAATTGTTTCTGAACTGTCTAGGAGTCTCCTTTCCCATGTACTTCTAAAATTGAAAGGCAGGACTCAGGCCTGTGGCTGCCTGGAAGCTCATCTCAATCCCAAAAGCGTAGGCGTTGATTGCAGTTACTCATTGGTGAATCAGATTGCTCACTCATTCACAAAGTTCTTGTGGATTGCTTGTACTTTGGGAATTTGGTTCAATCAAAGGGGGGGAGGGAAAGATGGGAGAAAGTGAGCACTCACTGAAGAAGACCCTGATGCTGGGACAGAGTGAAGGTCAAAGAAGAAGGGGACGGCAAAGGATGAGATGGTTAGACAGTGTTACCGATGCAACGAACATGAAATTAAACTCCGGAGCATGAGAGAAGACAGGAGGGCCTGGCGTGGTCTGGTCCATGGGGTCGCAAAGAGTTGGACTCGACTGTGCGGCTGAACAACAAAACAAAAAGGGAGAGATGTGTCATGAACCCAGTCTTCTTGTAAGCTATTAATAAGAAGAAGCTAAACAGGACGAGGGAGCTGCGCGTTGGCAGAATTATGCATTGTCATCGTGCTTTGAATGGAAAGAATGTAGGATGGGATGGGAAAAGATTCCCGGAGGCCGCAGAACAAACGTTTAGGAGGGAGATGTCTTTGTATTATTTATTTATTCATTCATTCAGTTTATGGATCGCCCCATCCTTGTAAAGCCAAGGCTCTGGGCGATATACATCAATGATAAAACAATAGCTTAAAAACATACAACAAATCAGATAAAAGTAATGGATGGTGATGTTCTGTTTCATTCTGCAAACTGAAGTGGCTGTGTAGGCTAAATAAGGGCCCATGAAGACACTAGGGGCTTGTCTGCTGGGCTGCTCCCACACGGAGATGATTCTCTGTGGGGTCTTGCTGCGGCATTCACAGTGGCATCACAGCACCCGCATGGAACTTTCCCTTGCACTTTCCCCCTCACTTTCCTTGTAGCCATCACCCTCTGCCAGTGGAGGGCTTTTTTAGGTTTTAAAAAAATTGTTATAATGTTATAACACTGTATAAAAATTACCAATCTATTCCAACCATGGTCTAATCCCAGACTTAATTTTTCTAAACAAAGAAAGACTCTAGCCCTTTTAGTTGTGGAGTTATAAGGGTAAATGTGCAGCCAGTATCTTTCCTCTTCTAACACCACAACCAAAAGGGCTAGACTGACTTGTCAAAAAATAGTGAAAGCTGTGAATTAGTACATTGTTGGGATAGATCGTTACAATGTTATAATGTTATAGCGATATAGCTATTACTGCCTTAAGACAATATAGAAAGCCATACAGGAGAGGAAGGAAACGGCTGCTGCAGGAATTGAGGTGAGAAAAATGGCAAGACCTGCTTACCTTTCCATCTACACCAGGGTTCTCCAACCTTTTGGAGCTGCTCGGCACCTTTGGAATACAAATGTACTGTGGTGGGCACAGCCACAAAATGGCTACCATAGCTCTTACCTTCAATCACACCGTGAAGATCTTTGTGATGTGGTGGTAGCCACTGCCAAAGCAACATTTCAAAAAATCTACACAGCCAATCAAATCTCCAGTGGCCTATCAGAAGCCTTGCTGGGCAAAGTTTCACCTGACCCCACCCACTTTCTAAAAGCACTCAGTGGGCACCTTTGCCATGGTGCCCATGGGCAGCCAGTTGAGGACCCCTGGTCTACACAATGTCCAAAAGCCAAAAAGATTGTCTCAAACCAGGTTTGGGGAAAGATCGCAGCAAAGCAGAGGGGAACAGAGGAGTGAGACAAGGAGAGGACAACAGCCGGTGCATGTTCCTCAAAACAGAACTGCTGTAAGGAAGGACAAAACCTTTGTGTGTAAACAGCTGGTATGCCTTTAATTATTTGAAAAGATGCAGCTACACATCAGCCAGTTATATTCTATATAATTCCAATAAGCCACTGTATCTCCCATCTAGTTCTACCAATGAAGTGAATGCTAGATAATCTGTACCAGTTAAAAGGCTACTTCCTACTGGAGTAAGAGAGCCTCTGTGTGTGTGTGTGTTCAGAGGTACTCTTATGTGGCAGGGTTAAACATTGACACTAAGGGCTTTTCTGCATTCTCATTTTCCTCACTTGTGTGTTCTTGTTGCTTCAGATTTCCCCCTGTTCTGCACTTTTTTTGCTCCCTCTAGTGGTCGATCAGATATTATATGACTTTATGTCTAGCATAAAAACCTGCGGTTTATTTATTTATATATGAATTATTAATAGCCCAATCCTTGCTATTGCAGGGCTCTGGGCGATGTACAGTATCCATACAACAAACACTGTGGGGGTTTAGTTTGGGCCCATTTCAGTGATGTCACGGGTCCAGGAAGCACCACCAGTCACTAATGGTTAGGTCCCAGCTGAGATCCATCCTTGCTGGAAGAGCTCTGTTTCTTCTTTGGAAACTGCAGAGGCTCCTGTGTGGGTGTGTGCAAAACAACAACAACAACAATTAGGCCGATTCGGATTCTGCCGAATGGGGCAGAATCAATTTCGGTGGTCATAAAGACTCCTGCATGTCAATTTCGGCAGTACCAGCGATTCAGGAGTCTTTAGGCCAGCCGAATGTCAGTTTCAGCCCCATTATATCCTATGGGCCATTGAAGTCAATGGCGAAAACATAGGGTATATTCTGGGAGGTGGAGGGGAAGGGCTTTGAGGGAGAGGCTCCAAACATGCAGGGTAGCTGCTGGAGCCTCTCCCTAAGATACCAACCAAGTTTGAAGAACATTGGACCAGGGGGTCCAATTCTACCGGCCCCCAAACAGGTTGCCCCCATCCCCTCCATTGTTCTCTATGATGGGGGAAAAGTTACTTTTTCCCCACCATAGAGAACAATGGAGGGGATAGGGGCAACCTGTTTGGAGGCCCATAGAATTGGACCCCCTGGTCCAATGTTCCTGAAATCTGGTTGGTATCTTGGGGAGAGGCTCCAGCAGCTACCCTGTGAGTTTGGAGCCTCTCCCTCAAACTGCCTCCCCTCCAGCCCCCAGAATATACCCTATGCTTTCGCCATTGACTTCAATGGCCCATAGGATATAATGGGGCCGCGGCAGCAATTCGTGGCAAGCCGATTCAGATCAGAGAATCTGAATCGGCCTGCAGCAGCCTGAAAGGGGTCCGAATGGGCCATTTTTGGGAGTGCATTGGGTTCAGACGAACCGAATGCACATCCCTACTCCTGTGTTTTGTCCGTGCATCCCTTACTTTTTTGCATCTCTCTTCGTGCAGTATGACCGAAAAAGAGATCCTTGAGCCACCTGCATCACCCATGTCTGAAGGCGGGAAAGGGGTAAGTGCTGTTGGGGCTGCTCTGGGCGGTAGGATATTGACCCCCTCTGTGCCCTGATTCTCGTACTGCCAGCCATGGGGAAATAGTGTCCCTTGGAATACTGAAAGATGCCGATTCCTTCTGATTGGTTGCGGCCATGGGAGCCACAACTGGACGTGCAAACGGCCCAAGCTCAACCCATCCCAATACCCAACTCTTGGTCACCATCACCACCGACTTGCCTAGATCCCTGAAGCATCAGGCTTTTGCAGTCTGCCTCTCGTGCTGTCTTACTTCGTGGGCGCAGCGTGGCCCGTGCTTTCTACTGTGGCTTGGGATGCTATTTAGCTGGCTTGCTCAGCCTTAGTCGTAAGCCGAGCTCTCTCTTACGGCTGGGATCCAAAGTGCATCGCTTCCAGCACACCCAAGGGGACTTTAAATGTGTTTTTCTTTTCACCACAAGCAGAAGACTGTCATACCATATCACAAGGGTTGCCAATTGCCCCGTTGGGAGGGCAAACTGGCTAAGTGTGCATGAGTCTTTTTTTTTTAAAAAAAGACAAGGCTGCCTGGTTAAAAGAACAAGGAGGAAGAAAGGTGGCTGCAAAGGAATTTGACCACAAGGCAGCCACAAAGACTATTCTCACCTTCTCTTCTTGTGTGTGGCTCCTTCATGCTCTCCTTGCATGGTAGCTCGGGTTCAGCCCACCGTGTCTGCCGGCACCCTCCGTGGTGGTGAACAAAAAGCTTTAACCTGAACCCTCCTTGGTTCTCGAAATCTGCTGAGCACCACCTAAGGCCTGACTCCCCCTACCCAGAATTCTGGACCTCAAAAGTTGGCCACCCTAATGATATCAAACGGCTTTTGAAACTCCCTTCTGTTTCTAAAATGATCTGTCGCGATGGGCTGTTCTTCAAGAAACGCCGTCTCAAAGGGAGTTTCAGGTGGGTAAGCTGTTTCAGTGTAGCAGAAGAGCAAGTTTCAAGTCTGGTAGCACCTTAAAAGACCAACAGGATTTCCAGGGTGAGAGATTCAAGGTGGGGTAGAACAAAGTTTGGGTCCGGGGCACCTTTAAGACCAACAGAATCGTATTCTAACACTATATGACCAACCTACAGGGCTATTTTTGGGCAGGAACGCACAGGAACAGAGTTCCGGCTGGCTCCTGAGTTGGCCACACCCAGCAGAAACTCATTAGCATAATAGGCCACACCCAACAGCAGAAACTCATTAGGATGTAGAGTCCCTGCTACAAAAAAAGGCCCTGGGTGTTGACAACAAACAAGGTAAACAGAATAAGAAGCAAAAGGTGGGTGTGGCTGGATGACCACACTTCTGGCAACAGGGGGCTGCGACCTAATATGCTAATGAGCTGTGGTGTCAGGGTGTGGCCTATTATGCTAATGAGTTCCTGCTGGGCTTTTTCTACAAAAAAAGCCCTGCCAACCTATATTGTCGTTCTTTCATCCTAATCCTGGGTTTTAAAATTAAGGGGGAAAGCTCTGAATGAGAGAAAGCCCAAGACAAAATATCCCAATAAATAGGGTTGCCAACCTCCAGGTGCTCAGTTATACTACTTAATACTGAGATTTGATTATCCTACTTACTATTGAGAGTTTGGTTATCCTACTTATCCAGCATCCAGGTGTTGGCCGGAAATCTGGGATTCTAACGGATCTCCACGCCAAAGTAAAATGGACCCATTAGCACGCTTGGAAGTAAGGAAGGAGACCTTGCCCAAGTAGATCAATGAAAGTGCCAACTTGAATGTAAGACTGAATGTGAGAGTCCTATATAGGATCCGTTCCTGAGGAAAGACCCGAGGTCTGAAACATTTAAATATCTGGAAAAAGTGTTGACTGAAAGAGAGACACAGATTGATTGAGTCTGGAGCAAACTGCTTTTGTAAATTTGGTTAAGGATACAAGACTGTTAGAGGGACATAGACTGGGAGACGGGAGCAGACTGCTGCGTGAACCTTTATCGACCTTTGTATTTTTTCTATGAAGGAATATGTCGTTGTTCTTTATTATGAGAGCCAGTTTGGTGTAGTGGTTAAGTGTGCGGACTCTAATCTGGGAGAACCGGGTTTGATTCCCCACTCCTCCACTTGCACCTGCTGATGTGACCTTGGGTCAATCACAAGCTCTGGCACAGCTGTCCTTGAAAAGAGCAGTTTGTGTCAGAGCTCTCTCAGCCCCACCCACCTCACAGGGTGCCTGTTGTGGGGAGGGGAAGGGAAAGGAGTTTGTAAGCCGCTTTGAGACTCCAAGTGAAGGGCGGGGTATAAATCCAATCTCCTCCTCCTCCTCCTCATCAGACACTACATGATGTTATGGCTTTCATCTAGTCTCATTCGTTGTTGTATTGCTTTGTGGGCATCTAGCACATGTCTGTATATATATATTTTTCATACCAGACCATCACATGTAAAGGGACTGCATTCCTTTTAAATGCTTTCCCTCCATTGGAGCTCATAGAATTGGACCCCCTGGTCCAATATTTTTGAAACTTGGGGGGGGGGTTCAGGAGAGGTACCACCAGCTATGCTGAAAATGTGGTGCCTCTACCTCCTAAATAAAGTTAAAGCACTGCCCACCTTCTTTCCAAAGCAGTAAGAAGTTTATTTATTTACATTATTTATAGTTTGCCTTTCTCAGGGGACTCAAGGTGGATTATGCAGAATGAGTCAGGAAAGAGTTAAGTGCTCTTCTCTTGCCCCAAACATATCCAATGCAAACTGCACCCTTCCAAGAGCCATTTTCTTAGGAGGAGCAGCGGGTTGAGCTGGGGAGACATGCGGTTAAGATGGCGTTCTTCTCTTAGTATAATGGCTAGTCGGGCACGGGCCTCGCTTTGGAGCCAGGGGGGGAGAGACGCAAGGGGGGGAGATCGCCTCATAAGTGTGGAGGTCCCCCCCCCCGCGAGTATCGCGGGTCCCGCCCCTTGTGTCTTTATAATAGCGGCATAGTTAGAGCACTGGAGGAGTAAAGGGCAACTGAAGTGGAACTGGGGGGGGGGGGTGCAGACACCAGTTGTGCTGGTGTCTGTAAGGAGCTACAGGGAAGGCTTCTTGTAAAATGCCAAGCGGCACATAGACTCTTGATTGTGAGAGCCAGCATAGCATAGTTGTTAAGAGTGTTGCAGTCGTATCTGAAAGACCTGGGTTCAAATCCTCCCTTGTGCCACAGGAGCTTGGTAGGTCACCTTGGGCCAGTCATGCACTCTTAGCCTTACCTACCTCACAGGGTTGTTGTGAGGATAAAATGGAGGAGAGGAGACTGGTGCGAGCCAATGTGCTTCCCCACTGGGGAGAACTGCAGGGTACAAATGAAGTAAATAGAAAAATAAAATAAATAAGGCCAGCGTGAAGCTGCTCTTCCTCCATCGAGGAGCAGCCACAGAGCAATGTACATAAAGATGTTAGTCAAAGTCTTCATAGTTTTCACATGGTATGTAGGCAAGACAGAACCGAGTCTCTTGATGCAGCATTTGCATACTAGCACACCGGTTTTTCGATGTTGGGCTCAGCCCAGAGTTGTGCCCATTGGTAGACTTGCAGCTGCCAACTCCTGCTGCAATCCACTAAATACTGCAACAATTTCCACATGTCATTAAACTGCTGGATTTCAGAGTCCCAGGAGGCCCTGTCCATGTGCAAGGAAACATCCGTGAACAAATGCCCAAGGATTATTAGCTGATTCTCTCCCCTGAGACATGTGTTAGCAACTTCAGCCTCAGGAGAGGGGTTGCATTTCAGCTGTCTCAGGCTGACTGCAGGTTTTCCCAAGGCTTCTCAGTGTTCTGCTTCGTCTCCCTACCCTGGCAGCGAAAAAAGGAACATCTGGGTCAGTGAAGAATAATGTCTCCCCCTTGGCAGGCCACATGGCTTGGGGTCAAGATGAACACCATCAGGCTGAAGTGATGAAGCTAACAGTGCCTTAAGGGGCTGAAATTTAGAGATTACAAAGTAGGGTGTCTGTGAGATGGGGGGAGGGGGAAAATCCCATCTCCCCCTTGCCAAGCCTGGCATAGCTTCAGGTCCCACCACCCACCTCTGAACCTGGCTGCAGTGGGGGGCAGGATCTGAGAGCTACTCTGGGCTGGAGCAGCTCCCAGCAGCCACTGCTGCTAAATCTAGACTCTGCCACCTCTGGCTTTGAAGAAGAAAGAAGAATTTAACACACACACACACACACACACAACCCAATGTATTTTTTTTAAAAAAGGTTTCAGATTTTTCTGCAAATCTGGGGGGTTCCCCCAAGTTTGCAGGAAAATCTGTTTAGTAGCCTCAATCTGTGGATTTAGATATCCACAGATGGGCACCATATGTCACTATTAGATGTATGGATAACAAACCTTGGATGCGAAGAGGTCTTTAGCGCTCCAGGGTCTCTCTATGGCATATCAAGCCCCCCCCCCCAACACACCAGCTTTTTCAATATAATTTAGGCAAACTAGCCAGAACATCAAATGCTGATTCAGTAGGGAGTTTGTTGCTCTCCTGACCCCATGCTTCAAAGCCGCCTTTTTCCTAATTTTTAAAGCTGCACACAGACACTTAATTGAGTAAGTATACATCCGTTTCCATTCCTTAAAGCCATGTAGAAAAGCCTCTCTGATAGGAAGGGAGTTACTGACATCACAGTTGTTTCAGCCAATCCATGCCAGGCACAGCCAACGTCTGCTGCAAATACAGAACCTGTTTCCTCTGAGTTCACTTCTTCAAAGGTCTGTGCATTTCCACAGCTGCTCACCTGGTAAAATAACGGAGTTCTGGAGACAAGCATAGGCCTCCGCTACACAAAGGATTGGTAATGTGACAGATGTTTAAAGTTAAGGCTGCAAGCTTTGACCAGTGGACTCACCAGTTAGACGATTGATTGCTGTGGGGCAGTTTTAATTGGTGGGGCTTTGAAAAGAGGGTATATTTGGAGTTTTTAAAACAAGCTATCTTGTGTCAGAACCCACAGCCAACAACGAAGTACACGCATTCGAGAACGGTAATACTTTTATTGCAGAGCTACAGATGCAGTAACATAAGCACTGTTAAGAATGGTGGCGGCCCCATGGCCGTAATAGGATATAGGGTGTTTGTATGCACCCCCCCCCCACAGCACTGGCTAATTAGGCACCCTCCCATGCGCGGGATAAAGCTTGGAGACCGTTAGGTAGCTAAAGCTGAGAACCAACACTCTCCCACGGCACCTAGGAAAAACCCAGACAATACAACTCCCTCCTGCACATCTGTATAGATAAGCATTTCGGCGCAAAGCAGAAAAAGCACAGAAAGGAATGCAGTAGCAATTAACCAGACACAGACCGAGCTCCCCAACCCCCATGGCAGCGTAGCTGACATCTTGGTTCTCAAATAGGGCCACCAACTCCAGCTTGGGAGATTCTTGGGAAACTTGTGGATGGTGCCTGTGGAGGGCAGAATTTGAGGGGGGGGGTTTTCAGTGGGAATTGAGAGTCCGCTCTCTGGTGCTGCTCTTTCCAGTAGCGGAACTAATCTTTAGTCTGGAGATCAGGCGCAATTGCAGGAGAACTCCAAGCCACACCTGTAGGTTGGTCATCCCATGCTCAAACTCATCTTTTAGTAGGAGACGACATGGAAATACTAATTGAGACTCACGGCTTCAAGTCCAAAAGGGTGTTCCCAAGGCTCTGGTGACGGAGGGGGTGAATTGGCTGGCACCTGGCTCTCCACTGCCAGCCCAGGGCTGGGAAGCTGAGGGGCCCAGTGTGCCGGCTCCTGGCCGAAGATCTATGTCAGGCCCTTCAGGGACTGCCTCCTCCTGCAGTACCTCTGCCACAGGCTGTGGGTTTGGGTCAGGTCTGCTGACTCCCTCCTCCTCCTTAGAGGAGTCCTCTTCATCTCATTGCTCTGCTGGACTTGGTGGGTCCACGACACCTCCTCTGCTTCTCACCAAGGCTCCCTCTAAGCTGTGGAGTCTTGTGAGCAAAAATCCTACTTTGTGAGCTACTGGCATTAAAGTTGTGAGCGAGCGATTCGGCTACTGCATAAATTAGTTTGCCTTGGAGCCATCCTTCCTGAGCTAAGACAAAGATGTGTGAGCTGGAGGCTAAAAAAACTGTGAGCTAGCTCACAGTAACTCAACCTAGCGGGAACCCTGGAGGCCTCTTCTCCGAATAAGAAGGGGTAGCTTTTGCTGAATTGGAAATTAATATTTCCTTCAGTGTTTCCCCAAAAGCACCTGTGCAGAAGTTTTGCTAATATGCATATTTAGTTAAACGTAACCAGTTAAAGACGGTGTACTAGGTAACAGGTTGATCTGTAATCTCACCTCTGCCATGAAACAGCATCTTGTCTAAGTCTAATAAAAATGTTTTTAAATAAATAAAATAACTAAGTCACCTCTGGCAAGCTGCTATGTGTCCGATTCACCCACTGCCCCAAATTTAGAGTACTGGAATAACAATATTAACTTACCTTACAGGGTTCTTGAGGTTATAAACGTGAAACCTTTCTAAGGTCCTTTGCGGAATTGTGAGGAAGTCAATGACTGGCCAGAAAGCTAACCGACATCATCAACAGCAACCAATTTGATTGGTTGCTAGCCCTGCTTAAAATGAATTTCAGTGGAGATTGGTCCCCCAGCCCAGCTTTCCTTATGCTGCTGCTCTTCCTGTCAGTCTGGCGATTTGTCTTCTCACCTCAGTAGGCCATTATTGCTTCCTGGTGGTGTGAAGTCACTGCATGTGAAAGAGTTTGTTATGTGTTGTTATCTCCACACAGTGGCACAGAGGCCACTAGGACTGTATGTGCGCTCTGGGCAGTTGTTTGCATCATTGTGGGAACACAGAAACCAAACCATGGCTGCGGTCACACACAAAATAATCCACTTTCAATCCACTTTCCAACTGGATTTGACTGTGTGAACTGGCAAAATCCAATTGGAAAGTGGATTGAAAGTGGGTTATTTAGTGTGTGTGACCACAGCCACCTGGTTCTTTCTCCAGTTTTTTTTTTTTTTTTTTGGCCACAGGCGCTAAGCAATGCTCCCTCTAAGCTGTGGAGTCTTGTGAGCAAAAACTCTACTTTGTGAGCTACTGGCATTAAAGTTGTGAGCCAGCAATCTGGCTACAGCATCAATTAGTTTGCTCTGGAGGCCATCCCTTCCTGAGCTAAGACAAAAATGTGTGAGCTGGAGGCTAAAAACCTGTGAGCTAGCTCACACTAGCTCAGCTTAGAGGGAACGCTGGCGCTAAGAGTCTTCTGGGTGTTCCTTCCATTTTACTTTTTGCCACTTGTGTATCTGAACTGCTTGTGAATGTGTCAAAGACGTGCGTGCTAATGGCGCTGGTTGCCAGGGATCCTGG
>NW_015177043.1:344798-365905 GCF_001447785.1 Gekko japonicus | reverse complement strand
CCCCGCCCCACCCCGGCCCCTCAGCTGCAGAGGCTAAAGCAACTTTTCCAACGCAAGCCCAAGGAGGAGCCCATCCAAGAGGAACTCCAGGCCAACGGGGAGCTGGTCACCTCCACAGGGGGGCCCATCTATTACTACGAGGAGGAGGAGGAGGAGGAAGAGGAGGAGCCTGAGCCACCACCGGAACCAGAAAGACCCGTCAACGACAAACCTCACAAGTTCAAGGATCATTACTTCAAAAAGCCCAAGTTTTGCGATGTCTGCGCCCGCATGATTGTCCGTGAGTCCTAACTGCGAGAAGTACAGAGGGGGGTTGGAAGTGTACTGGGAGGGCTGTTGAAGAATTGGTTCCAGTCTCGGCAGGGCAAGAAGGGGTCCGACTGGAGTGGCTTCTGTCATCACAGTACCTCCGTGCTGGAGGGAGTTTGAACTGCCTCTTGAGAAGGTGGTTACCTGGGGTAGTAAGGCGAGAGCGCTTTCCGAGGAATAATTGGAAGGATTTCGGGGGGTGTTAGGGGGACTCACCTCAGAAAGGAACAGAATAAGGGACAAAGGTAGAGAGAGGAAAAACGTGTTGCCTGTGATCAGTGGGGAGCAGTGTGTTGAGTGGGGATGCTGGCTCCACCCATCTGTTTGGGTAGGGGATGGGGGGTAGGGTTGTCAGATCCAGGTTGGGAAACTTCTGGAGATTTGGGGATGGAGCCTCAGTGCAGACAAGGG
The DNA here is from genome assembly GCF_001447785.1 of Gekko japonicus. Taxonomy (NCBI): domain Eukaryota; kingdom Metazoa; phylum Chordata; class Lepidosauria; order Squamata; family Gekkonidae; genus Gekko; species Gekko japonicus. The sequence continues at coordinate 365,185 of NW_015177043.1, read as the reverse complement.
CTTCAGTGGGGTACAAAGACATAGAGTCCGCCCTACAAAGCCTCCGTTTTCTCCAGGGGAACTGATCTCTGCAGTCTGGAGATGAGCTGTCATCCTGGGGGATCCCCAGGTCCCACCTGGAGGCTGGCATCCCTGAGGTGCTAAAGCACGGTGCCAAAATTAAAGTTTGGCCCTGCTCAGCTGGTTGTGGGGATTGGGACCTCATTTGCAATTCAAATTTTACTTCCTATCCTCTGTGTTTGTATATGTTTGGGACAGACCTGCATTTAAGGATGTGCGTGGTCTTTTGTTCCTTATAGAGAGGCCACTAGAACGAGACAAAGTTGTTGAGTGTGGGGGGAAGCATTGTGTCAACCCACCTTTCCCTGAACTAGTGGCTTTTTTTCTATTGTAGTCAACAACAAGTATGGCCTAAGATGTAAGAACTGCAAAACCCACATCCATCATCTGTGCCAGGGCTATGTGGAATTTCAGCGCTGCTTTGGCAAGATTGTAAGTATTCCTGCTCCACCTGAAAGATGTTTCTGCCTACTATATACTTTCATATCCGGGAAATGCCCAGGCTTGACTACTACAATGTGTTGGGGGGGGGAGGGCAGGGGCTGCCCTTGGAGACTGTTCAAAAACTTCATATCCTTCAAAATTTCAGTTATGTAACTGGGACTGGGGGTAGAGAATGTTGCAGGCATTTCCTTTGTTAGAAGTATTGAAACTGTTAATTTTATTCTGGAACCATCAATATCTTAATTATCATATAGGATTCAATTTTTTTCCAGTGGTTATCTATGAGAACAAACTGGAGTGAATTTATATTTATATTATAGAAGAACAGCATACAGAGATAAGTTATATGTTGCAATGCATAAGAAAATTGGGCGTCATCAACATTTCACTGGGTTCTAGATTGGTGTTCCCTGATTCCATACCATTTGGAAAAAATGCTGTAACTCAGGAGATATACATAATGATGCATCCATCCTATTAGTTTATCCCAAGCTTAATGAACATTTTAAAAGAATCTGAACTCCAGGATCTGGAAAGCAAAAGAATGCTTTGCACAAACCTGTCCATAGAATCCATAGTACTGAATGGAGCTGAACCCTTGTCTAGATCTGAAGGAAGATAGGGAAATGGCTAAGAAGCTAAATGCCTTTTTTGCCTCTGTCTTCACTGTGGAAGATGAGAAGTGCTTGCCCACTCCAGAACCGCTGATTTCAGGAGGGGTGTTGAAAGACCTGAGTCAGATTGAGGTGACGAGAGAGGAGGTCTTAAAACTGATAGACAACTTAAAAACTGATAAATCACCAGGCCCAGATGGCGTACATCCGAGAGTTCTGAAAGAACTCAAATGTGAACTTCTGGATCTCCTGACAAAAATATGTAATCTTTCCTCAAAATCTGCCTCCATTCCTGAGGACTGGAAGGTAGCTAATGTCACTCCCATCTTTAAAAAGGGTTCCAGAGGAGATCCGGGAAATTACAGGCCAGTCAGTCTGACATCGATACCAGGTAAATTGGTGGAAACCATAATTAAGGAAAGAATTAGTAGGCACATAGATGAACAAAACCTATTGAGGCAGACTCAGCATGGGTTCTGTAAGGGCAGATCTTGTCTCACTAACCTGTTAGTGTTCTTTGAGGGGGTGAACAAACATGCGGACAAGGGGGATCCAATAGATATTGTTTACCTTGACTTCCAGAAAGCTTTTGATAAAGTTCCTCATCAAAGGCTCCTAAGTAAGCTCAAAAATCATGGGGTAAAAGGACAAGTCCTTTTATGGATCAAAAACTGGCTAGTTCATAGAAAACAGAGAGTGAGTGTAGGTGGGCAATTTTCTCAGTGGAGGGTGGTAAGCAGTGGGGTACCGCAGGGATCAGTACTTGGTCCACTGCTTTTTAACTTGTTCATAAATGATTTGGAGATGGGAGTAAGCAGTGAAGTGGCTAAATTTGCAGATGATACAAAGTTGTTCAGGGTGGTGAAAACCAGTGAGGATTGTGAGGCACTCCAAAGGGATCTGTCAAGGATGGGCAAGTGGGCGTCAACATGGCAAATGGGGTTCAATGTGACCAAGTGCAAGGTGATGCACATTGGAGCCAAAAATCCTAAATATAAATACACATTGATGGGGTCTGAACTGGCAGAGACTGAGCAAGAGAGAGATCTTGGAGTTGTAGTGGATAACTCACTGAAAATGTCGAGACAGTGTGTGACTGCAATAAAGAAGGCCAATGCTATGCTGGGGATTATTAGGAAGGGTATTGAAAACAGATCAGCCAATATAATAATGCCCCTATATAAATCAATGGTAAGACCTCATTTGGAATACTGTGTGCAGTTCTGGGCACCACACCTTAAAAAGGATATTATAGCTTTGGAAAAAGTGCAGAAAAGGGCAACTCGAATGATAAAAGGGTTGGAACACTTTCCCTATGAGGAAAGGTTAAAGCGCTTAGGGCTCTTTAGCTTGGAGAAAAGACGACTGAGGGGTGACATGATCGAGGTTTATAAGATTATGCATGGGAAAGAAGGAAGTGGTGGTGGCTACAAGCATGGACGGCTTCAAAAGGGAATTAGATAAGCATATTGAGCAGAGGTCCATCAGTGGCTATTAGCCACAAGGTATAGATAGGGGCTCTGGGGCAAGTGATGCTCTGTCATCTTGGTGCTTGGGGAGGTCAACAGTGGGAGGGCTTCTAATGTCCTGGCCCCACTGGTGGACCTCCTGATGGCACTGGTATTTCTGGCCACTGTGTGACACAGGGTGTTGGACTGGATGAGCCTTTGGCCTGATCCAACATTGGCGTCTCTTATGTTCTTACGTTAGATCTAAAGAACTATTGGTGTTTTGCCCTATGTCAAAAGAACGATCATGTCCCAAGAAAATGTGCAACCTATATATCACTCACCTGGTGTAAGCATTGCAATATGAGCATCCCAAATGTGTCTGTTTCTCTGCATATACACTCAGGTGCAAAAATATTAACCTACATAGGGGTTGCATCCCAATCCCCAGTGTGGAAGTTCTTTTTACGTAGGATAAAGTAACACATAGTGGCCCTACATTTGTTTGTAGCTCTTAAAAGATGTGCATCTGAATCCATTCTTTCTTGTGGATCCAGTTGTGCCAAGTAGCATTGCCTCAGTTCCCCAGCTGCATGGTGGCAGCTCTTTCCGGAGGGGTGTGGTGAATATGGCAAAACTTACACCACATTTTTTGCAGATTGTTAAGTGCTATTTGGAAAGATAATTCATTTTCAAATGTCAGTGTATGAGATATATATATCAAATTGAAGAACTGAGGCTGTTAGTCATTTGTTTAGGAAAGTGTAACACATGAACACATGAAGCTGCCTTATATTGAATCAGTCTAGTGGCCCATCAAAGGCAGTATTGTCTACTCAGGCTGGCAGCAGCTCTCTAAGATCTCAGGCAGAGGTCTTTCACATCATCTACTGCTAGATCCTTTTAACTGGAGATGCCAGGGATTGAACCTGGGACCTTCTGCGTGCCGAGCAGAGGCCCTGCCACTGAGCCACAGCCCCTCTCCAGTGTATGTCCTGTCCTCATTTTGTAGAGGGATGTGTTCTGCTGTCTCCTCTGAACTCTTGCTTGTCTTTGTCTTGCAGCCTCCAGGTTTCCGTCGTGCTTACAGCTCTCCATTGTATAGTGCCCAGCAACAAGGTGAGTAAACCGTCACACCTTTGACCCACCTGTGTTCTCTTTCACATGAGCACACGAAAGTGGCCTGGATCCGACCTACCTGAGGGACCGCCTTTCCCCGTATATACCCCCGAGAGCGCTTCGGTCGGGGACCCAGAGCCGGTTAGTGGTCCCGGGTCCCCGAGAAGTAAAGTTTGCTGCTACTAGGGCGAGATCCTTTTCAGTGGTGGCCCCTACCTGGTGGAATGAGCTCCCGGAGGAGATCAGGGCCCTGCGGGACCTTATGCAGTTCCGCAGGGCCTGTAAAACGGAGCTCTTCCACCAGGCCTTTATGTAGGGGCCGCCACTACTATCATTGCCACCATTACCACCAACGGTGGCAACACCATCAGGATCAGAAATCATTGCCACCATTATCATCAACGGTGGCAACATTATTAAGATCAGAAATCGTCCGGGTAGCCTAACAGTAAGGAGAACCGCGCTGCAATGAGACCAACGGGCTGGTTTGAACCACCTACCTCATAGTGGCGCCAAATGGGACCGATGGACGACACTATTATAACAACTGAAACCATCTTGACAAGCAAGCACTTTATTGTAGTTAGTGATGTTGAAGTATTTTATTGCTATTTATCGTTATGTCATTATTGTTATATTTATGATTTTATTGTTTTACTGGTTTTATGCTGGGCTTATGCCCCTTGTAAGCCGCCCTGAGCCCGCGTGCGGGGAGGGCGGGGTAAAAATGCTTAAAATAAATAAATAAATAAATAAATAAGTGCCATTTACCAAGTCAGACCCTTTTTGGTCTATCAGTGTCACTATTATCTACTCTGGCTGGCAGCAGCTCTTTAGGGTCTCAAGCAGATGTTTCCCCCATCACCTACTACCTGATCCTTTGCTCTGGACATGGCAGGGATTGAACCTGGGACCTTCTGCATGCAAAGCAGAGATTCAACCACTGAGCCACAGCACCTCCTCTTGCCATATACCGCAACCTAACTTGCTGGCTTCCCTCTGCAGCCAACCGAGGCGATCCTGTGTTTGAGACGCTGCGAACGGGTGTTGTCATGGCAAATAAGGAGCGCAAGAAAGGACAGGAGGAGAAGAAGAATGTAAGTGACTTGGATTTGGGGAGTGCAGCGTGGATGAATGATATGTCTTCTCGTAACCACAGGGCCAGGCCCTCCAGGGTGAAGGGAGCATGTTCTAAGGGGCTAATGTGACAAAGCATTTAGGAATGTCACCACCCACCTAGACTCTCTGTGCCTTTCAATATGCACCCCTCAGCTTCAAAGCTTACCACAGCATATCAAAAGTATAACACAATAAAAACAGTTCCAGTAAAAATAAACACAAAACCATATTTTAAAAGAATTAATAAAAGGTTGAAATTTAGAAGAGGATGTAAAAAAACCCTCTAAAAGAGCGAGCAGTCTAGGTGAAACAAGTTTTTGTTTTAACTGCCTTTCTAAAAGGTGCCAAAGAGGGCGCCCAATCGATAAAGGGCAGGGCATTTCTATAATGTTGGTGCTACCAATAAAAAGGCCCTGTTGAAAGGGTGGTGCATGAAGCAAGGCCTTACCAGATTATCCAGATAGGTTGATAGTTATTACCTCCCCTGTAGGAAGGGCTGTATCTGTCACTGTGCCAGCACATCCTGTTACTTGATGCCTCTTTCAGGTCAGAATGAAGTCACATTAAATGCATGAAGGTTGTGAAAACGGTAACTATTCAGTGTAATTCCATCCCCATAATATCTGCTTACCTGTGTTCTGATCTCACAGCGTTGTGCAAGTTCCATGTTGGATGCTGTTGCATTAGAGTGGGGGAATGCAAAATGCTGTGATGTCATGACATGGTATGTTGCCCTAGAAGTGCATAGAGAGAACTTTGTCTCCATCTTCCATGGAGGGGGGACTCAGTGCCAGGACTGTATATTGTTTATAGCTCAATTCAGGTGACTAAGGATGCTTTCTTACAATCGTAGAGAAAGCATGCGCCACTCCCACAGACTCATCTCTCCTTTCTTACTTTGTAGCCATTGGCTGCCATGATGGAGGAGGAAACGGAGCCGCCTAAGATCGAGGGCGGCAAACAAGAAGAAGGTAAGTGCCCTAGTGAACCTCTTCCAGAAAGGTTCTGCGTTTCACACGTTTGCTAGATTGCTGATCTGATGCTGAACTCACACTGGCAACTTGTAAATGCAGTTGGTGAACACAGCAGAGAGCAGTAAGAGCACAACCGCAGTGCTCCAAACCTTTCATCCGTTACACTGATGGAATGATGCCCAATGGCAACAATGCATATGCAATGGCTTTAAAACCAGGGGAAATATTTGCAATTAATTTCAGACTACCTGCCTTAAAGTAAAGCAAGGAGTGGGAAGAAAATGTGACACTAGGTTTGTCATTTGACATCCTGAGAATCACAGATTTGATTTTTTTTTAACGGCAAGTTTCTAGCCTTTCGAAGAAGACTTGAGGGAGTTGGGAAAGTATTTAGTGCCTATCAGTGCTAGACTAATGAAGAGTGAGTAACGTGTAATGAAGTATCTGATGCTAGGAAAGGACTTAGCAGGAAAGGACTTTCCAAAGGATACAGGACTTCGCTGCCTGTCACATCCCTTGTCTTGTGACCGGCAGGAGAATAAATTCTACACAGAAAGGAAATATATGCAAATTGGCATTGGTGCTGGTTGAAGTATTTGGCTATCTTTGGTGCATAATTTGGATTTCTTGGCTGCAGAGTTTTTAATGTTTTTGGTGCAGCATACAGAGGACCTTTGACATTGAATACCCGATATGGCAGATATGATGTTGAACCGCTGGCAGATGTGAAACAGCTTGTTAAGCAGGTGTCCAGCTTCATGGGAGTAATTGGCAAGATCATGAGCTTTTCCACATTCTCATTTTCCTTGCTTGTGTGTTCCTGTTGCTTTGGGGATATTCTTCTGTTCTGCATGTGTTTTGCTCATTCTTGATTCAATATTACTTCTCTTTACGTCTAACATATTTCCCTGCAGAGTTAAACTGCAGGTTTTTATGCTGGACATGAAGCGACGTAATATCGAATCGACCACTAGAGGGAGCAAAACCCATGCAGAACAGACCCCCTACCCCAGAGCAACAGGAACACACAGCGAGGAAAATGGGAATGCAGAAAAGACCCCCCAGCTCTTTCTGATGATTATATCAGGAGATGGAATCCCAACATCAGTACTGAGTATAATGGCAGCAATTTTAGCAAGCAGTTTAAGGGCAGCATTCTTTGAAATAATTTTGGAATTTTTAAACCATATTTTTCTTCGTATAACTACAAGGGTGAGCTAAATCCTCTTTGTATATGTAGGTCTGCCTGGAGCAGTTTATGGGTCGCAAAAATCAGACTGCCATTGTTAGTCGTAGGAACTTGTGACTCTTGAACCTGGTATTGAGCAGCTATACAAATAGGTGCTAGTTTCCAGAATGTTTATTTGTATTTCCTAAAAGGAGGAAGGCAATTCCAAGAGGAAGAGGGATTTTACCATGTGGGGGGCTGCATGGAAAATTTGTTGGTGGCGATGTCTCCATGGGGCCAAGGAATAGTGCATGCTGTAGGATGTCCTTTCTCCACTAGTCCAGGAGGGTATTCACTGTCACCTATCAGTGTTAGACAAAAGATCTAAAAAAGTGTGTGCGCACACAAAAGCTTATACCTTGAATTAAACTTTGTTGGTCTGAAAGGTGCCACTGGACTCAAACTTTGTTCAGATAGGAATGTGAACGCCCATGCCCCAGAGCGATGACATCCCACAGAACAAACATGGGATTTAGTACTGGGCATAGAAGAGAGGCTTGGGACTGTATAGGGCTATGCATGGTGAGTCTTAGGAAAATCAGAAGCTGCCTCATACCAGTTCAGGCCACTGGTCTGTGTAGCTCTGCACTGTCTTCTTTGGCAGGCTGAGGTTCTCCAGGTCTTGGGTAGAGAGGGCTCTTTCCTAATACCTGTTACCTGCGAGTGATTAACACATGGAATTTACTGCCACAGGAGGTGGTGGCAGCTACAAGCATGGATGGCTTCAAGAGGGAATTCGATAAACATATGGAGCAGAGGTCCATCACTTGCTATGAGCCACAAGGTCTAGATAGGAACTTGGTCTGGGGCCACTGATGCTCTGTATTCTTGGTGCTGGGGGGGGGCACTGCTGGACCTCCTGATGGCACCTGGTATTTTTGGCCACCGTGTGACAGAGAGTGTTGGACTAGATGGGCCATTGGCCTGATCCAACATTGGCTTCACTTATGTTCTTATGTTCTTATGAGTGTTTCAACTAGAGGTGTCTGGAACTGATCATGGGGTGTCGTCTGCATGCAAAGCAGCATTGTTGTGGAGTGGAATTTATTTTTTCTGAAATTCAAGAGTGCTTTCACACAGGCCAAATAACAGTTTCAAGCCACTTCAGCGCCCGTTTGCAAGTGAATTTGTCATTTCACACAGTAAAATCCAGTTGCAGCGTGCATTGAAAGGGGATTGAAAGTGCATTATTTAGATGCTTTCTGCGCAAATGGCTCTCCCCGCTCCTGCATTTGTATTCTTCTGCCGTTTTCGCTCATTTCCGCAGAGGTCTTTGTAGTCCCAGGAACAAAAATGCAGTTTGTCCCCTCTTGTGGCACAGCAAGGGAATTCCCAGAAACAGGGAAGTCTGATGCTGAGCTGCAAGAGAGGACAAACTGCGTTTTTGCACCTCGGACTGCAAAAACATCTGCAGAAACAAGCGAAAGAGGTGGAGGAATACAAATGCAGGAGCAGAGAGAGCCATTCCTGCCAAAAACGTCTTAGTGTGTGTGAAAGCAACAATCTTTTAGATATAGCGATTTACTCCTCTCATTCTTTTTTTCTCTTTCAAAAGAGGAATTTCTTGTTGCTTTTTCATTGCCATTTTCTGTTACACCACAGGGTGGTGTTTTAGATGCCGTTTTATAAATACAACTCTTGCAGGGCAGTGCTCTAGCAGGAGGACAGAAAGGTTTGGGAAGACAGTGCCTGCCCTTGAGCATCTACAGAGTGCAATTTTGGAATTTCACAAAAACATCCCTTTCCTGCCTCTTCCTTTCTTCAGATCAAATTGGAATTCATTTGAAACAGACTCCAAATTCCTAAGAAGAGGGAAAGAAATGAATTGTTTGGGTTTCAGGGAGAAAGTGGGTTGAGCCAGTTTGGTGTGGTGGTTAAGTGTGTGGACTCTAATCTGGGAGAACTGAGTTTGATTCCCCACTCCTCCACTTGCACCTGCTGGATGACCTTGGGCAAGCCGTAGTTTTGTCAGAGCTGTTCTTGAAAAAGAGCAGTTTCTGTCAGAGCTCTCTCAGCCCCACCCACCTCACAGGGTGTCTGTTGTGGGGAGGGAAAGGGAAAGGAGTTTGTAAGCTGCTCTGAGACTCCTTTGGGTAGTGAAGGGCGGGGTATAAATCCAATCTCTTCTTCTTCTCTTCTTGAGATAATTTCTCTTTAACAGCACTAATGCAAAGCATTAGCTCCGCTGTTCAGCTACAGCGGTCTTTGGTAAGGATGAGAAAGCAGGCTTTTCAGTGGTCAGCACTTTGGTTATCAGTGATGGGCATACTGCTAATTGGCAAAATAATGAAACAAGTGTAGCTTTGCTCTGTTTGCATACTTTAGACAAATGATTGCTATTTATTATTGCTAAAATTGTTAGGCGCTGTAAAAACCCCCCCACAAAACATAGAACACATCTTTCTTCCAGGAGTACAGCCTCAAGGCAAAATTCATTCTTTTTCTTGTGCATAAATTCCAAGTTGCTATATATTTTTTAGCATGGAGATTACCTTATGCAGGACCTTATTCTTGTGGTTTAAAAGCCTCACAAAGATTTCTAAAGGGCTGTTTTGGGGGGTATATTGCACAGGTAAAGTAGGAAGACAATGTGTATGAAACTTAATCTCCAGAATATTTTTCTACACATCTATGTGTCAGATGCTGACAACTTGGAAATGAATGTGAGTGACAGTCGAGTTTACCAGAATCAACCAGTTTTGTTTTAGATGCAAGTCAAGCTCCTTGGTGGATGGACTTGGTGGTTTGTCCAAAATCTGCATCAGACACCATATCAAGCAGTTTTGTGCTCATACAGCAGCCACTTCTACCTGCTTCCAGTTTGGTGTAGTGGTTAGGAGTGTGGACTCTAATCTGGGAGAACTAGGTTTGATTCCCTACTCCTTCACATGCAGCTGCTGGTGTGACCTTGGGTCAGTCACAAGCTCTCTCAGAGCTGTTCTCTCAAGGGCAGTTCTCGAAAGAGCTCTCTCAGCCCCACCTACCTCACAGGGTGTCTGTTGTGGGGAGGGGAAGGGAAAGGAGATTGTAAACTGCTCTGAGACTTCTTCGGGTAGTGAAGGGCGGGGTATAAATCTCTTCTTCTCCTTCCTATGCTGTGGGAACATAAGAACATAAGAGACGCCAATGTTGGATCAGGCCAAAGGCCCATCCAGTCCAACACTCTGTGTCACACAGTGGCCAGAAATACCAGGTGCCATCAGGAGGTCCACCAGTGGGGCCAGGACACTGGAAGCCCTCCACTGTTGCTCCCCCCAGCACCAAGAATACAGAGCATCACTTGCCCCAGAGTCCCTATCTATACCTTGTGGCTAATAGCCACTGATGGACCTCTGCTCCATATGCTTATCTAATTCCCATTTGAAGCTGGATCATGAGCGCACGAAGGCAGCTAATCAAAGCAGCTGTTTATCATGATTCCGGATGAATGTTATGGGGCTGCCTAGGGAAGAGAGACCTCTCCTCCCTCAAGTAACTACACCACCCACGAAGTTGTGCGAGGATGCAAATGCGTGAATAATTCCCAATCTGAATCGCCTGCCCCTTTCCTGTTAGCAAACACCCAGTCTCGATGAGCCAAGAATACAGTGAAAAATGCCAGCCATAATGGAACCCTTCTTTCCAAGTCAACAAAGTTAAAACAACAATAACTTGGTAGGCACAGAGGGAGGGTCTCCAAAACAAACTGCATTTCCCATAAGGGCAGTGCGAGAAGGTGCATCTAGAAACTGATCCACCCGCCTTTGCTATTAAGGCTGAGGTAGAAACGAGGGACATCTTGCCATTTCAAGTCACAAACTGTGAAGTGTTTAATGTGTTGTGCACTTAAAGGATGTGACAAACAGCAGATTGGGAGACAGCAGCGGATGTGGGAAGCTGTGGGTAAATGATATGTTGATCACACATGCAGTCGTCCTTTTCTGCACAATTGAACATGCCTGAGTTGTTCAAACATGGACAAACCAACCATTCTTCTGAGTACAGTCCTCTTTCCCCCCCCCCATTTCCAGGAAATCCAGAAGGAGAAAAGAAAGCTGAGAAGAACGCCCCAGACGATAAGGTGCCTGCCTGCCCTTCCTCGGGAGTGTGTGGGAAAGAAGCAAGAACACTGTAGTGTACCCTTTTCTAAGAGAGACGCTGGTGCTCAAGCTGGCTGGGACTTGCATGCGTTGACCGCCAGGCCCTGCACCTTAATCCCAGATGCGTTTATGAGCTAGTTGGAGTCAGTATAGGGCAGTGGTGGCGAACCTATGGCACGGGTGCCAGAGGTGGCACTCAGAGCCCTCTCTGTGGCCACGCCTGCCATCGCCCCAGCCAGGCCCAGGCCATCATTAAAGTGTTGAATTCTCTGCCAAATAATTTTAAGTAAAGGAAAGCATTTGGGATCGCTTTCCTTACTTTGTTTGGATCATCTTAAGTTAATGTATGAGTGGTTTTTTCTAAAGTAAAACCTCAGTATTCAGGTTAAATTGCCGTGTTGGCACTTTGCGATAAATAAGTGGGTTTTGGGTCGCAGTTTGGGCACTCGGTCTCTAAAAGGTTCGCCATCACTGGCATAGGGGAAAAGCAGGCTTCATGTGGAGGAGCGGGGAATCAAGCCCAGCTCTTCCAGATTACAGTCCACCTCTCTTACCTGCGACACCACACTGGCTGGTGTAGAAACTACTCTGGAACAACCCTGTATTTATGTTGTGGATTTTCAGCAATATCTGCAGTTTTACCCTGGTCACTCTACAGCAGTGCATGAATGTAATAATGAAGTGGTGCATGAAGCTCATGCCCTTCCTTACCTAGTTCATTATATGATGCCAGCATTTTTCTGAAAACCAGCATTGTTAGGAAAAAGTATCTTGACAGGGTTGCCATTTTGGTAAGGGAAGAAATGTAGGGAAGAGAGGACAAATAAGTTGGGCCTCTCCATCACTGTGCTAGGGCCAAAACTTCAGAGCTGGAGTGGGGACCAATACCAAAGAGGGACCAATACAGATATCTTGCAGCTGGCCCCGCCATGCCAGCCATCTTTTCATATTAGGACAGGGTTGCTAGGTCCCTTCGTCGCGCTGGCAGGGGATTTAGGAGGCATTCCAGGGGTGGGCAGGGACAAGGTGGCACGTCGGCGATCTTGGGGGCAACACTCTGCTTTTTGGGCAAAACTCTATGGTAAAAATGGCCTCAAACCATAGAGTTTTGCCCCAAAAGCAGAGCATCACCCCCCCCCCAATGTCACCAATGTGTTGACGTCGCTTCTGGGTGACATCAGCACGTTGTGCGTGGCGTCACTGTTTGGGGGATGGGGGGAATTTCCAGCTGGCTGGTGGTGGGCAGGTGCCCACAAAAGCAGGGGATCCCCCACCCCCACCTGGGGAATGGTATCCCTATATTAGGGTTACCAGCTCTGGGTTGGGAAATACTTAGAGATTTTGGGGGTGGAGCCCAGGGAGGGCGGGGTTTGGGGAAGGGAGGGACCTCAGCAGAGTATAATGCCACAGAGTCCACCCTCCTAAGCCGCCATTTTCTCAAGGGGAACTGATCTTGGTCTTCTGGAGATCAACTGTAAAAGCGGAAGATCTTCAGGTTCCAGCTGGAGGCTAGCGACCATATTTTATACGCAGCAGTTCTCCTGGGGAATTGCGGCATTTTCTCCACAACTTCGCAAGAGTTGCCTCATACATTTTTATCTTGCTTTTCCTTCAGGGTGCTCAAGGCAGCACACCACACTGTCCCCTCCTCCATTTTGTATCCTCAGAATGACCATGTGAGGTGGTTAGGCTGGGAGATGGTGATTGACCCAAAATTATCCAGGGAGTTGTGTAGTAAGGCAGAGGTTTGAAACAGGGTCTCTCCAGGCCTGGTCCCCCCCCACAAACCATACTAGCCCTTAGGGGCATACGTAGGGTTGCCAAGTCGTTTTCTTGCCGCAGTGGGGGACTCCCGGCTGGCGGCTGGAGTGCGCGCGCGCCGCACGCACGTCACCCGGAAGTGACGTGACAATGCCAGGCACGCTGGGGCGGGGCAACGACCATCCGAGGGAAAACCATAGAGTTTTCCCTCGGATGACCGTGGCCCCACCCCCAGCGTGCCCGGCGTGGTCACGTCACTTCTGGGTGACGTGCATGGTGGGTGGGGTTCCCCCTGGGGCTCGATCCGCCGGCGGCGGGGAACGGGCCTCTGGGGCAGGGGTTTCCCCACCCCCCGGGGGGACTTGGCAAGCCTAGGCATACGGCAAAAGGCATGATCCGTCCCTCACGTTGAGTCCATAAATTAGCACTGCTTGCTTGTGTAGGTCTGTGACAGAGGGGACATTTAAAGCAGCCAATGTAGTGTGGTGGTTTGTGACAGAGTTTGCCAAATCCAGGTCCAGAAATTCCTGGAGATTTGAGAGCGGAGCCGGGGAGGGTGGGCTTTAGAGTGGTGAGAGACATCAGTAGGGTATAATACAGTCCACCTTCCAAAACAGCCACTTCCTCCAGGATAAGCGGAATACATGTTTTAAATAATAAATAAATAAGGTATTTCTGTCGTCTGGAGCAATGTTCCCTCTAAGCTGTGGAGTCTTGTGAGCAAAAATTCTATCTTGTGAGCTACTGGCATTTAAGTTGTGAGTGAACAATTTGGCTACTGCATAAATTAGTTTGCTCTGAAGCCATCCTTCCTGAGCTAAGACAAAAACATGTGAGCTGGAGGCTAAAAAACTGTGAGCTAGCTCACACTAACTCAGCTTAGAGGGAACACTGGTCTGGAGATAAATGTAATTCCAGGGGATCTCCAGCCCCCACCAGCGGCTGGCTGTAATGTATTCAATAGCTGCCATTGAATGCATGATGTATGTGAAACATCTAATTGACTTGCCATGTTGAGCTTCGTCCTGGGCTAGGATCCAAATCCATCCAATCGCATTGGTAGCCCAGGAAGCACCTAGCCAATCACCTTACAGCAAGCTCCCTGAGCGGGAACGTCCGTGATTGGTCCTTATATGAACAACCGTATTGGTTGGTATTTGTACAGTGGGTGTGGCTACAGCCGAAAGAGTTTAAAAGCAGGACAACTGCAATATAAAACCTGAGCTGTTCTGGCTATCAGATGTTGATCTGTGTTGGAGTTGTGTTCGAGTTGAAGAATAAAGCTGTGTTCTTGCTGAATCACTCTCCGACTTCTTTGTTAAGCGAGCGACTTAACACTGGCAACTCTAGTCAGACTAGGGAACAGAGTCCAAATTCCTCTGCTGCCATGAAGCTCACTGGGTGACTGTAGGCCGCTCTCTCTCTTTCAGCATAAACCGCCTCAAAGGGTTTGTTATATGAGGCTACAATGCAGGAGAGGGAGAACAATATATGTTGCCTTGGAGGAATGGCGGGATAAAAATGAAGCAGATCGTGCAAGACATAAATATCTGCCGTGAGGTAGTTGTTTCTTTGCACCACCCTCAAGTTTAAGAAGCGAAAGTACTGGGGGGGGGTGCCTTTGGGGAGTGTTTGCAAGGGAACCCCTGATCTGGGCTTCTGTTAGGAGCTCCATTGCCCAGCCATAAAGTGTGTTTTTATTCTCTTGGACAGAATAAGAAACAGCAGTCTGGATTTCCGCAGTCCCACTATTTCATTGCACTTTATCGTTTCAAAGCCTTGGAGAAGGATGACCTGGATTTCCAGTGAGTGCTAAGGAGAAGGGGGGGCGGATATTTGTCACTTTCCCACCCAAGCAGAATGTACCAGGCTCAGGTGGTCTTGAGATCTCTGTCTGGCAGGGGAGGGGGCTTTATCAGCATGGGAGTGACTGGGCTGAGTCTCTGCTTGGCTAAGCTGTCGGCAACTGAATTGAACCCTGTCACCCGAGGGCCATTCTGCATATTGCTGTGTTTGATACTGAGGTTAAGGTCAGCACTGGGGGAAGTGTCGTGGGAAGGCAGCGTGGTATGCCAAGTTTCTATTCTGGTTTCGAGACCAGAGTGGATCAAGTCTATTTGGCATATGAGTGGCCAGCACACAAGTCCAAGGAAGTAACTCATAGAAAAACTGATTTTATTCTACTGCAGAAAGGTCCAGCGGTTAGAACTCACGTTCTGTCAGCAGGCTGCAGGATACAGTTCATCTTGCATGAGGACAGAGTCTATTTTCTCAGATCTTGTGGTGGAAAGATATTGCTTTCATGCATCTCCTTGCCGATAAAGAGATCAGAACAAAGACATCGGAAGAGGGCAATAAACCCTGTTTTCGCAGGTTTCTAAACTTGAGCCAATAGAGCGAGCTGATGTGACCTTCAAATGTACCTAAACTACATCTCCCAGTATGCAAAGGATTTTAAAGATACTGAACTATTTACCAATAGATTTGCCAATAGATATTTACCAAGACAGATGACTGTCTTACTAAAATGTGCTAGGGGCAGCACAGTTTCCTTCTTCCCAACGGCTGAGTGGAAATCTGTACTTAGAGGCCTTTTTGAGGCAGCAAAGGGAAGCAAAGTCTCGCCTCAAACATAGTTTCCCACCACAAATAGTTCTTCTGCTAGGCTGGAAGATTCTGATGTGAGAGTGTTTTCAAACAAGTGCTCCCACTTGTTCTACGCAGTAGAGAGTTGACCCAGGGACTTAAATTTGGCATTTAGTTATGCCGGCCACATGACCACGGAGAAGTCTTTGGACAGCGCTGGCTCTTTGGCTTGGAAACGGAGATGAGCACCGCCCCCTAGAGCTGGATCCAACTGGCTTTCGAGCAAGGGAAACCTTTACCTCAAAGAGCTCAGGCTGGTGTACACTAATCTTCCGCACCCAATTCTATCTTCATGCTGGCTCTCTGAAGTAGGTTTGTCTGAGAGTGACTTGATCCAAAGCTGCATAGTGGATTTCATGGTGGGTGGGGAGGATCTGAAGCATGTTCTGATGGCGGCTTTGAACTTATTGTGACATTGGGGGAGGAAAATGAATATGGCCGTTTCTAGGCAACGCTCAATGCTCTCCACATCCTTCCTTGTCTTTGTGAGCGACCGACAGTGCTTATGAGGGAGGTTGGTTAAGTAGTTGGTTAAGTACAGAGGACGAGGGAAATAATTTAGCAACCTGTCCCGGATACCAGAGTCTGAATGTGTATGGATGTCATGGCTTGCACAGCAGTAATCCGCCCCCACCTTGGATCTATTCTCTTTCAGCCCTGGGGACAAAATCGCTATTGTTGATGACTCTAATGAAGAATGGTGGCGGGTAAGGAGGAGGGGGAAGAGATGGGGGGGCAGTAAGGGGTGAGAGTTAAGGTAGCAAGCCTAAGACACCTGTGTAACAGCCCAGCTTTATCATTCTGGGGGAAAGCCCTTAAGCGGATAGTTTTTTCAAACTGTGTGTAGAATGTGTTCATTATTACTTCAGTTATCCTATGTTTCAGTTGATGGGTTTTAATCCTTTAATTGTCTGTTCGCTGTGTTCAGGAGCTTAGGCTAAATACGGGTAGAAATTCGTAATAAATAACGTCTGAGGTTTGCCTCGCTTCTGGCTTTAGAAGTAGGCCATTTGATTATGTTTTCTCTATTGACATATTTTTTATCCTGCTGTCCCTCCAGGGAGCTGAGGGCCAACACCTCTATTTTATCCTCACCGGTGAGGTAGGTTAGGCTGAGAGAGATTGTCCCAAGATGACCCAGTGAGATTCATGGCGGAACGGAATTCGAACCCAGGTCTCCCTAGACCAGTCGCTGCACTGATCTGATGAAATCAGGTCAAAGTCAAGCAGCATGGTTATGTAATTATGAATTTAACTTGTCCTGTGACTTCTTGTCTCGAGGGCCATTGATAGTACCTCCATCACACAGATTTCCTGGTGGTAGCCACACAAATAAAGGTGTAAGGGCAATAGTCACAAGGGGAACCAGTGTAGTGGCATAACGGTTAGAGCAGAAGTCCCCGACATTTTTGAGCCTCTGGGCACCTTTGGAATTTTGACACTACGTGGTGGGTACGGCCTCAAAATGGCTGCTGCAAGAGGCGGAGATAACCACCACAAAATGGCTGCCACAGCTTAACTTCAGTCACACAGTGAAAATCCTTGTGCTGTGTTGGCAGCTGCTGCTGAAGCAACTTTAAAAAAAATCTACATAGCCAATCAAATCTCCAGTAACCTGTCACAAGTTCTGCTGGGCAAAAGCACCGCCTGTCCCCACCCACTTTATAAAAACAGTAGCCAGGCACCAGAAAAGGTATTAGTAGACACCATGGTGCCCAAAAGCACCACATTGGGGACCCCTGAATTAGAGGTTCAGACTAGGATCTGGGAGACCAGGTTTGAATCCCCACTCTGCCGTGGAAGCTCACTGAGTGACCGTGGGCCACTCACAGACTCTCAGCCTAACCTCCCTTACAGGGTTGTTGTGAGGTTAAAAGGGAGAAGACAATGATGGAAGCCACTTTGGGTCTCATTTTAGGAGAAAAACGGGATGTAAATGAAGTAATTAAATAAAGGGGGTGGTGGGGCAGGCGGATTGACGTGAGGGTTTCTGGTTCTTTGAAAATACCTAGGTAGTGAAGGGCGGGGTAGTGAAGGGCGGGGTATAAATCCAATCTCTTCTCTTCTCTTCTCTTCTTCTCTTCTTCTATTTAAATCTTTAAGAATGAATTCCCCCGCAATCTCCAAGAATTGTTGCCATGTGTCAGGGCAGTAAAGCCTGCCTAAAACACACTGGCACTTGTAGAAGAGGCCTTTGTTAGAGACCGCGCACATACTAGGCACAAATGTGTAATGGAGATCCAACACCTGTTTTTTTTTTTTTAATGAAAAGCAGCCTTGGAGGAGGGGGATTTTGAACAGAGATATGGTGATGGGGAGGACATGCTTAATCCTTCCTTCCCTGTCCTTTCTCTACTGCAAATCACTCTTCCAAGGGACTCCCCTCCCTCCCCCGCTTGAGGTTCCAAATGCATCTTTCTGTGTTTTTTCCAGTTGGCATTTAATCCTCTCCCCAAACCAGACTTATTTCTAGTGAGGTTAAAAAAAGAGAGAGGGAATGGGATGAGTGGACCAGTTGTGAGGAAATCAGTTGATGAAGGGGTTAGGCATCTGTTTCTGTCTAATGATGCTCCTTGCCTCCTCCCTTGTCCCAGCGTTATCATTAGGAAGAAACCACAGGGTTTTGACCACCATTTTGTTGCATGCCACACAGTTCTACCCTTACACAATAACTGCTTGTTAACCTCTTTGCGGCAACACACTGAACTTTTCCGTAAAGAATTTAAAAGGACATTATTATAGTCACTACGTTTTCGACTTTTCTGCATTCTCATTTTCCTTGCTTGTGTGATGGTGCTTTGATTTTTCCCCCCTGTTCTGCACTTGTTTTGCTCCCTCTGGTGGTTGCTTCAATATTACATTGCTGTATGTCTGGCATAAAAACCTGCAGTTTAAGTCTGCAGGGAGATATGCCAAACATAAGGCAGTGGAATATTGAATCGACCACTAGAGGGAGCAAAACACATGCGGCTAAGAAAAAAACAACAACCCAAAGCTACAGGGATACACGAAAATGAGAATGTGGAAAAGCCTTTTAAGTCTTTCCTTTGCAAAATGTTACCTTTTATAAGAGTTCAGTTTTTTTACAATACTTTTTTCCCTGTAATGTTCCCCAATGTACAACAGACAAATCTGCTGTCCTAGGAATAGCTTTATAAGAAATCGAGCATCTCAGCTATTACTTGTTGAGACGAGGATGTTCTTGGGGAAAGGTTAACTGCAAGCTGCCAAGATTTGCTGTTCTGCAAAGAATAATCAGAACTGTAGCAGCCTGGTCCTGTTAGGGGGTTATGGGAGGGCTGTTGAATGGGGTGGGGGCGGAGGAAGTGTTGACATTTTTGTGACTTATCCATATATGTGATTTGCCTAGGGCAAGATTGGGGAGAAGATTGGCTTCTTTCCACCCAATTTCATCATACGTGTACGGGCAGGAGAACGAGTGCACAAGGTGATGCGGTCCTTCGTAGGCAACAGGGAGATTGGGCAGATCACGTTAAAAAAGGATCAGGTACGTCATTTGTACACACACTTGTCTGTGTATGCCTGTACACTTGGGCTAGGGTTGTCAGCCTGGCCCCCGCAAATAGAGGGGAGTTTTCAGGGAGCAGAACCTTAGAAAAACTAGATTCACATGCATCGCAACTTGGCTTGAAGTTGCAACGTTTTGCTGGAAGTGACGTCACAGTCATTCACAATTCTCTAGGAATCTCCCAAATCTGTATGGTAAGGATAACCGCTGGAATGATCACGTAACTTTGGACTACATGTTTTGTGTCGGGGATGGCAAGTCTGCTTTTTATAAACCTGTGAAAACCCTGCCACCTTGAAGAGAAGCTTCACCTCCCTCCCTCCCCGAAAAACCTCCCCAGGGGTCTTTTTTTTACCAGTGGTGGCCAATGTTCCCTCTAAGCTGTGGAGTCCTGTGAGCAAAAATTCTACTTTGTGAGCTACTGGCATTAAAGTTGTGAGCGAGCGATTTGGCTGCTGCATGAATTACTTTGCTCTGGAACCCTCCTTCCTGAGCTAAGACAAAAATGTGTGAGCCGGAGGCTAAAAAACTGTGAGCCAGCTCACACTAACTCAGCTTAGAGGGAACACTGGTGGTGGCAGTAGAGGGAAGTGCTGTCAAGTCACATCTGATTCATGGCAACCCTGTAGGGTTTTCAGGACAAGAGATGTTCCAGCCTCTGCATAGCAGCCCTGGACTTCCTTGGTGGTCTCCCATCTAAATACTAACCGGGGCCAGCCCCGCTTAGTTTCTGATATCTGACAAGATCAGGCTAGCTTGGGCTGTTCCATTCTTTCTGACTCATCAATCTATATATGTAATAGCCAAGGCGCCCCCTGCGTGCGGATATCTAAATCCACACATTGGGGACACCTGGGGGGCAGGGAGATTTTCCTGCACATTTGGGGCAATCCCAAGATGTGCAGAAAAATCTGAAAATTGAAAAAAATATAAGGGGGATACCTAAATCCCCCCAAAAGCATCTACGTCACATCTGGGTGACGTAGATGCGGGACGCGTGCGTGCACCGGGAGCTGCCCAGGAGTCCCCCGCCAAGGAGGTGAGTGCCATTTGGCAACCCTACTTACCACTAGGCACTGTAGCAGAGCCGTTGCTGCTTGCGGCAGTGTGCAGGGGAGAAGCTTTGGCGTGCCACAGCTGGGAGCCCTGGCCATTGCTTGGGGGGCGGGGAGCCTGGCCAGCCCAGTAGCTAGGAGCCGCGCAGGGCTTGTCGCCGCTGCTGCTGGCAGTGGCAGCGGTGAGGGGAACGGGAGGGAGGGAGAAGCCTTGGAGGGCCGGTGGCTAGAGCCATGGATATTGTTGCTGTCGGGGGGGGGGGAAGCCCGGTGGCTGGGAGCCGCACTGGGCTCACCGCCGTTGCTGCTGG